>NW_024705443.1:15257-43895 GCF_018977255.1 Callorhinchus milii | reverse complement strand
AGTTAAAACTCGTAGAAACACATGCACACTCGTGTGTGAATGCACACCGCTGTATAGACAGTCGTGTTTATAAGCACACTTGTGTGTGTATGTCTACTCGTCCGTGTTTTTTTAAGGAAGGATATGGTTGAAATAACGTACGATCAGTCATCTTTAAAACAATATAGGTCTTTATTAATCTGCAAGAAAATTCACGTTAATACTCGTATTGAAATCTTTATTAAAACGCATGCTCAAACAGGAAGGAACTAGACAATTATTTCCCAATTTCAACAGTTAAAACATATTCTTAAAATTCAACACGTGGAACGTCGATTGTCCCCATTGACGTCCTTTTCGACTGAAGCCATTCGTCCAGAAGTCCAAGCCATCAAACACTAGAACAACGAACGTGCAATCCACGCACACTCTGAAACCTATACTTTAAGTTATTTATTTATTACACAATGATAAAAAAATTAAAGAACATGTTTAAAATATTGAGCAAAGTTGTGATCACAGTATTTCTCCAACTTTAAATCAACAAAACCACTTAACCACGAGAGTAAAATTAGAAATTGAACCACCACACAACCACTGGCGCATCACACCACATCAACAAGTAGTCCGATAGGACTACAAAGCACCACCTTAACGTGACGAAGTCTAGAATAAACTTTAACACGCAATTAGCTGTGAGAGGATGACATGGCACCTTCTACCATAAACACCAAACATTTACCAGTCCCGATGATACAACCATCAGACGAAGCAACGCATCTATAGAAGTATAACATTGTTGTCATCCTGAAATAAGTGAACACTTCTGGAAATTAAAAGGAATACGTTCATCTGAACACAGTATAGACCATTCACAACATCACTCTAGCTCGGAGTACTGGAATCACTGAAAAATATATCTAAGAGACACGAATATACACAGGGCAACAGTTAACAGATGTACTCAATACGTCTTCAGCCACTCCACTACATCCAGCCATCTCTCCGGATCCAACTTCATGGGGTCGAAAGAGGAATTGTCTTCAGCGCTGATTACATCCACTACATCTAGCCATCTCTCAGGATCCAACTGCATGGGGTCGAAAGAGGAATTGTCGTCAGGACTCATTACATCCGCTACATTCAACGATCTCTCAGGATCCGCCTGCCTTGGTTCGAAAGATGCATTTTTTTCAGGACTCATTTCAGCACTTTGAATTTCACTATTTGATTTCACTTCCCTATCATTGCGGATCTTCTGGTGCTTGTTTCGGGGTGATGACCGTGAACATGTCCTCTCCCTCGGAGAGCAATTGATTCGCTTTTCACCCGAGTGTGTTTTCTGGTGACTGTGAAGATTTTGTTTCCGTGAAAATGCCTTCCCGCACACAGCGCAATTGAATTGTTTTCGTTCTTGTGTGTTTTCTGGTGTCTGTTAAGATTTGATTTATCCGCAAATACCTTTCCACAAATAGAGCACTTGCATGGCTTCTCGCCCGTGTGTGTTTTCTGGTGATTGTTTAGAGTTGATTCTCTGCAAAAGCCTTCAAACAAACAGAGCACTTGAATGGCTTCTCGCCCGTGTGTGTTTTCTGGTGATTGTTTAGAGTTGATTTCTCTGCAAAAGCCTTCAAACAAACAGAGCACTTGAATGGCTTCTCGCCCGTGTGTGTTTTCTGGTGATTGTTTAGAGTTGATTTCTCTGCAAAAGCCTTCAAACAAACAGAGCACTTGAATGGCTTCTCGCCCGTGTGTGTTTTCTGGTGACTGTTTAGAGTTGATTTCTGTGCAAATGCCTTCTCACAAACAGAGCACTTGAATGGCTTCTCACCCGTGTGTATCTTCTGGTGAGAGTTAAGATTGGATTTACGTGAAAATGCCTTCCCACACACAGAGCATTTGAACGGCTTCTCGCCCGTGTGTGTTTTCTGGTGACTGTGAAGATGTGATTTCCGTGAAATGCCTTCCCACACACAGAGCATTTGAACGGCTTCTCGCCCATGTGTGTTTGGCCCTGTGGAGATTTTATCTGCTCCATGTGACTGATTCTTCAGAGCAGAGTAACAGTCGCGGGTTTTGATGAGAGTTAAAGGCACCCTCTAAGCTGCGTGGATGTCTGGCTCAAATCGCCAAAAAGCAAACTCTCACTAACGTCTAACCGACACACAGTAACGTCTCGTAAGTCGGGCTACACGCGACTACCAGTTGTATCCACTAACGAAGACACTTACTTGTTGATGCACGGCGTGTCGATGTCCCTGTAACCCGTCTGAAGAGATCGCCACGAACTCTCCCAGTCGCCAGGCAATCGTGCTCGCCAGGCTGGGTCTCGCAGGAGAAGGGTAATCTGCAGAGCGAGGAGTCGAGCGTCTATCCTCAGTGAAATCCCTCTCGAAATGGTCTTGAGGTCTGAATTTAAGCCCCTTATAACTCCCCTCTAGCATTCAATTCCTTTGTTCTCGTCTTGGATTATCATAGACTTTGCATTCAATTGTTAATTTCTACATTAACAATCCGCATATGTAGCAACATAGCTTAGCGAATCTGGCCATTGTAATTTAACCTTAATACGTATGTACATCCTACTGCGTAATTGTACACTTCTGTTTGAATAATTACATACATCTCCATGCATAATTCCGTGCTTCCTGTGAATTTGCTAATATTCACCCGACAATGCCCTCTAAACTGCAGGGATTCATCCTCATGGCTCTTTCGGTAAAGTCACGTAGAAGGGAAGTAATAAAATAAGAAAAATAAAACATAATAAAATAATTCTCACGACGGAAGAGATGGAGGACGAGACAAAGGAGGAGGTGGAGGAGGTGCAGGTGGTGGAGGTGGTGATGCAGGCTCGTGAAGGACGCTACTGGGCAGTTGGAGGCAGTCGCCCTCCAACAACAACGGAGGGCGGAGGAGCGACGCTCACAACAACGAGCGGAGCGCCGGGTGGCTAAAGCACAGCAAGTTGGTACAGTAGGGGGCACAGGTGGTGCATCAGCCAGTCATCTCGGTCATCTCGGTCAGTCGACCCGTGGCACCTGCTGGGTCTGCCCCGTGACCTCCTGCCAGCGGGCGTTCGACACTTCACGTGGTAGCCTCAAGGTGCACTTGGCCTGGCACAAGCGTCGTGGTGACGTCACCGCCACTTAGTGGCGAATGGCGGTTATTGTTGTTGTTGATGCAGGGAAAAAGAGGAAGCGAGGGGGCCTTGCTCGCGTGGCGAGAGCGATCACCTCACTCCTCCGCCGCGTGCTGCTTTGTGGTGGCATGTCCACCACACAGTAGGGGTGGTTGTTGTGGTCGTGGATCGCTGCCAACCATGACCACTATCACCAGACTACCCACCCACCCCGTGACACATCCCAGGCACACACCCACACTCCCCGTGATACACGTCACACACACACACCACATGGTTCCCCGGAGAGACGGTGCCACTGGGACCACAGCTGTGGAAGGAATCTGAGCAGCAGATGCCAGGACTACAGTGGAGAGCGACTGCTATCAAGACACCTCACACAACAAACACACACGGGACTAGCCAAAAAAAACTAGCCGGCCCCATCTTGGACTAATAGGTGCAAGTTAATACTGTTCTGAACCTGTTTAATAAACATATTTAAGGACACTCGTGTTGAGCATGGTGCTTTTAGCAAACGAGTGTGTTTTGTTATAATTTCTGTCATGAACTTTGAATAATCATCTGAATGGTTTAGCTTGAAAGCGTGGTTCATAATAACGTTACGCAAAAAAAACAATCGTCATCTTTTAGTCTGTAACTTACGACCTTCGGTGTGTATATACACCTGTGTGCATGTGTTCAATATTTTGCCCGTGTTTAAAATTTGCGACGAGTTTTTTTTTGATACAGCTGTCTTGGCTGTGATGGTACCACCTGAAGACGGAAGCTTGTGTTGCCTCTGAAACGTCGTGATTTTTATTTTATTTTACTTTTTAATGTGTTTTACCTACGTGACCTTACCGAAAAAACCTAAGAATACGAGTTGTTTTGCTAATTTCATTGACTATTGAGGTGTTACCAGCCCCTCGCACCCGTCCAAAGACCTCGTGGGACGCTGTGGTGGCTACGAGCCTTACCTCCGGGACATTGCTCACATCCACCACAGCGTTACCGTCCAACACCGTCAATGAAGGAAGGGGGTTGTTTTTGCAAAACTTTACTCGTGGCAGGGGATTGACAAACAACAGGGATTGCCTCCTGAGAAACAAAAAAATATAACCCGTAAAAACAAAGTGTTTCACTATAAATCCTTTATATGCGTGGCGGCTAGAGTCCTCTCGTCCTCTGGCTTGAGATGGCTGCCACCTATGGGTCAGATGATTGCCTGCCACCATTAAGCAATTGGTAATTAAATATAATAAAAATTTTCCTAAAAAGTGTAAAATTTTGGAAATATTTTTTTCAAGAAAATACATTGTCACGCACAACGAGTCTGTGTGCAAAATGTCAGCTCGATTGGATCACGGGAAGTGGGTTAAAAAACGACCGAAAGATTTGCACGGTCGTAAGCGCGCAAGCAAGCAAGCAAGCGAGTGAACTTAATATAAAGCATTTAAAAACGAATGAAGGAGGCGTGGGAGCGTGGCGTAAGGTGTGGAAAGCTGTAAGTCACAGGTATCAATCGAATTGGGTCAATGACACCAGCACACAAATGCTGGGGTCGTTTGGAATGGTGTTGCATTGATGAAAGATGAAGTTTTCCGACGTTGAATTTCATGAACTTTACATTCAATTGTTATTTTTGGAATTTCCAATCTGCATATCTAGCAATTAGCTTCGTTAATCTGGCTATTGAGCTTAAGTCTGAATGCATATGTGCATCTCACCACATAATTCGCGTTCATTTGCTCATATTCACTCTGCAATGTGTGTACACGTGTATATTTACACTTGTTTTTGTGGATATGTACATGCGTGTATGTGTGTATAGGTATGTACACTAATTTGTTCGCACATTTATTTGTGATGTCAAACGCAATCCCTGTGTACGTACACTGCTGTGTATGTATACTCGTGTGTGTATGCGCACTCGTGTATGCATGTGCATCCGTGTGTGTATGTACAAAGCTGTGTGTATGCACATTCGTGTATGTATCTACAGCTCTGTGTATGTCCACTCGTGTGTGGGTGCGTGTACAAGGGAGTGTATGTGTGTACCCGTGTAAGTATGTGTAGTGGAACACACAACTTATTTTCATATCGTGTCGTACAAATAATTGAGGGGCAACGTGGTGATGAATGCGGCACCACAACAGGGAACTACAGGGATGAGACTCCCCGCTCGTGGTGCTAAATTAATGAAAACAGCGCCACTGAGCGGACAGAGCCCCGCCCTACAGCTCGTGCGTGTGACGTCATGAGTGTGACGTCATGAGTGTGATCAGCGGACAGCCACGATGCTGCCAGGTGAGGGTCAACTTGTGTGCTGGAGATGCTTCACCTGAAACTCGCCTCCACGCGTGTTCGCTATGAACATTGTAGCAATAACGGGCGATTAGTCATCTTTAACATGTCAGGTTTTTATTGTTCTGCAAGTAAATTAACCTTCTTGGCTCTTTCGGTAAAGTCACGAAGAAGGGAAATAATAAAATAATAAAAATAAAACATAATACAATTATTTTATTATGTTTTGTTTTCTGCTTCATCTTCTTGGCTCTTTCGGTAAAGTCACGTAGAAGGGAAATAATACAAATAATAAAAGAATGTTATGAATTTATTTTATTCTGTTTTAAATTATTATTTTATTATTTAATAAAAAATAAAACATAATAAAATTACGTTATAAATTTTTGTATTGTTTTGTTTTTATTATTATTTTTTTTATTCCCCTTCTTCAATAAGGGACGATAATTCATCTTTAACATGTCAGGTCTTTATTGTTCTGCAAGTAAATTAACCTTCTTGGTAAAATAATACAAATAAAACATCATACAATTATTTTATTACGTTTATTTTCTTCTTCATCTTCTTGGTTCTTTCGGTAAAGTCACGTAGAAGGGAAATAATAAAAAATTTATGAATTAATTTTATTCTGTTTTAAATTATTATTTTATTATTTAATAAAAATAAAACATAATAAAATTACGTTATAAAATTTTTGTATTGTTTTATTTTTATTATTATTTTTTTTATTTCCTTCTTCAATAAGGACGATTAGTTATCTTTAACATGTCAGGTCTTTATTGTTCTGCAAGTAAATTAACGTAAAAACTCGTAGAAACACATGCACACTCGTGTGTGAATGCACACCGCTGTATAGACAGTCGTGTTTATAAGCACACTTGTGTGTGTATGTCTACTCGTCCGTCTTTTTCTAACGAAGGATATGGTTGAAATAACGTACGATCAGTCATCTTTAAAAACAATTCGGGTCTTTATTAATCTGCAAGAAAATTCACGTTAACACTCGTATCGAAATCTTTATTAATACGCATGCTCAAACAGGAAGGAACTGGGCAAATTATTCCCAATAGGAATTCAACAGTTAAAACATATTCTTAAAATTAACACGTGAACGTCGATTTCCCCATTGACGTCCTTTTCGACTGAAGCCATTCGTCCAGAAGTCCAAGCCATCAAACACAAGAACAACGAACGTGCAATCTACGCACACTCTGAAATCTATTACTTTAAGTTATTTATTTATTACACAATGATAAAAAAAAATGTTTAAAATATAGAGCAAAGTTGTGATCACAGTATTTCTCCAACTTTAGCTCAACAAAACCACTTAACCACGAGAAATTGAACCACCACACAACCACTGCGCTTCACAACACATCAACAAGTAGTCCGATAGGACTACAAAGCACCACCTTAGCGTGACGAAGTCTGGAATAAACAAGACTGCACGCACACATGATTTGCTGTAAGAAGATACAACACATGCACCTTCTAGCATAAGCACCAGCCATTTAGCAGCCCCGATGATCCAACTACCAGACGAAGCAATGTATCTATCGAAGTATAAATTGTTGCCATCCTGAAATAAGTGAACACTTCTGGAACTTAACAGGAAGACTTTCAACTGAACACATTATAGAGCATTCACAACATCACTCTAGCTTAACAGATGTATTCAATACGTTTGAGTCTTCAACCACTCCACTACATCCAGCCATCTCTCCGGATCCAACTTCACTCTGCATTTTACTTTTATATTTCACTTCCCTATCATTGCGGATCCTCTGATGTTTGTTTCGGTGTGATGAGTGATGTCCTCTCTCTCGTAGAGCAATTAAATGGCGTCTCGCCCGTGTGTGTTTTCTGATGCATGTGAAGATGTGATTTCCATGTAAATGCCTTCCCACACACAGAGCAATTGAATGGCTTCTCGTCCGTGTGTGTTTTCTGATGACTGTGAAGATGTGATTTCTGTGAAAATGCCTTCCCACACACAGAGCACTTGAATGGCTTCTCGCCCGAGTGTGTTTTCTGGTGTCTGTTAAGATGTGATTTCCGTGAAAATGCCTTCCCACACACAGAGCAATTGAATGGCTTCTCGTCCGTGTGTGTTTTCTGGTGTCTGTTAAGATGATGTTTAAGTGAAAATGCTTTCCCACACACAGAGCACTTGAACGGCTTCTCGCCTGTGTGTGTTTTCTGGTGACTGTGAAGATGTGATTTCCGTGAAAATGCCTTCATGCACAAAGAGCATTTGAATGGCTTCTCGCCCGTGTGTGCGTGGCGCTGTGGAGAGTTTATCTGCTCCATGTGACTGATTCTTCAGAGAATAGTAACAGTCGCGAGTGTTTTTGAGAGTTAAATGCACCCTCTAAGCTGCGTGGATGTCTGTCTCAAATCGCCAAGAAGCAAACTCTCACTAACGACACACAGTAACGTCTCGTAAGTCGGGCTACACGCGACTACCAGTTTTATCCACTAACGAAGACACTTACTTGTTGATGCACGGCGTGTCGATGTCCCTGTAACCCGTCTGAAGAGATCGCCACGAACTCTCCCAGTCGCCAGTCAATCGGGCTCGCCAGGCTGGGTCTCGCAGGAGAAGGGTAATCTGCAGAGCGAGGAGTTGCGCGTCTATCCTCAGTGAAATCCCTCTGGAAATGGTCTTGAGGTCTGAATTTAAGCCCCTTATAACTCCCGTCTAGTATCCAAATCCTTTGTTCTCGTCTTGGCATATCATGGACTTTGCATTCAATTGTTAATTTCTACATTAACAATCCGCATATGTAGCAACATAGCTTAGCTAATCCGGCCATTGCAATTTAACCTTAATACATATGCATATCTCACTGCATAATTGTATGCTTCCGTTTAAATAAAGATATACATATCCATGCATAATTTCGTGCTTCGTGATAATTTGCCAATATTCACCCGACAATGTCCTTTAAACTGAAGCAAGTTTAGAGGATTTAACATCGACATAGAGTCTGAAGTATCAAAATGCTGAAGTCCAGTTCGATTTGACTAAGAGGTGCAAATGTATAGTGTACTGACTTTGTTTTATAAAAAATATTTAAGTATTTGTGTTGATATGAGCGCGTCAGTAAATCAAGGTGATTTGTTTAATTTAATTCACGACAATTATTACGATTGCTGTCATACACTTTTATTGATAATCGAAATTGTATCGCTTGTAAGCGTGTGTGAGCAATGTCTTTCTCCAACTTTAGCTCAACAAGACCACTTAACAACGAGAGTAAAATCAGGAATTGAAACACCTCACAACCAATGCGCATCACACCACATCAACAAGTAATCCGATAGGACTACGAAGCACCACCTTAACGTGACAAAGTTTGGAATCAACAAGACAGCACGCTCACATCATTTGCTGTGCAATAATTACAACACATGCCACCTTCTAGCATAAGCACCAGCCATTACAGCAGGGAACTGTAGCCATGTGTATGGACATGGGTGTGTACTTCTCTGTGGGTACATTCGTGTGCATGTGCACTCGTGTGTGTATTTACACTCGTTCATGGACACGTGTGGGTCTGTACACGTGTGTATGTATGTACAATCGTGTGTGCTCGAACATTTGTGTGTGTGTTGAAACGCAATCTCTGAGCATGCACACTGCTGTATACGTGCACATGTGTTTATGTACATTGCTGTGTGCAATTACACTGTGCATGTATCTACACCCCGATGCATTTACACTCATTTGTGCATCTATACATATGTGTTGTATGCATAGATGCACAAATGGGTGTATGCACTCGTGTATGCATGTGCACCCGTGTGTGTATGTACAAAGCGGTGTGTATGCACATTCGTGCATTTTCCTACAGCACTGTGTATGTCCACTCGTGTGTGGGTGTGTGTACAAGGGAGTGTATATGTGGGGAGCGGTGGTGTAGCGGTTAGCGCCTTGCGCTATGAACCCGGTGACACGGGTTCGATTCCCGCTCACGGCCAACACCAGTGACGATTATCTGAACCGGTCCCGGGCCTCCCCTAGGTCGACTCAGCCTCAAATGAGTACCTGGTGCGGTGTGTAAACATTGCCACGAGGGAGACAAAGGCGGTCGGGCGTGGTGCTGGCCACCCACCCCCTCGTGTGCCGTGCCGGCCTTCATAGGTGCTCGCTAACAGCACTTGCCCCTACAGTCTGTTAAGGCTATACGGGGGATCTTTATCTTTGTGTGTACAAAGCGGGGTGGATGCACATTCGTGCATTTTTCTCCACCGCTGTGTATGTCCACTTGTGTGTACAAGGGAGTGTATATGTGTACTCGTGTAAGTATGTGTAGTGGAACACACAACTTATTTTCATATTGTGTCGTACAAAGAATTGAGGGGCAACGTGGTGATGAATGCGGCACCACAACAGGGAACTACAGGGATGAGACTCCCCGCTCGTGGTGCTAAATTAATGAAAACAGCGCCACTGAGCGGACAGAGCCCCGCCCCTACAGCTCGTGCGTGTGACGTCATGAGTGTGACGTCATGAGTGTGATCAGCGGACAGCCACGATGCTGCCAGGTGAGGGTCAACTTGTGTGCTGGAGATGCTTCACCTGAAACTCGCCTCCACGCGTGTTCGCTATGAACATTGTAGCAATAAGGGACGATTAGTCATCTTTAACATGTCAGGTCTTTATTGTTCTGCAAGTAAATTAAGGTTAAAACTCGTAGAAACACATGCACACTCGTGTGTGAATGCACACCGCTGTATAGACAGTCGTGTTTATAAGCACACTTGTGTGTGTATGTCTACTCGTCCGTGTTTTTTAAGGAAGGATATGGTTGAAATAACGTACGATCAGTCATCTTTAAAAACAATATAGGTCTTTATTAATCTGCAAGAAAATTCACGTTAATACTCGTATTGAAATCTTTATTAAAACGCATGCTCAAACAGGAAGGAACTAGACAAATTATTTCCCAATTTCAACAGTTAAAACATATTCTTAAAATTCAACACGTGAACGTCGATTTCCCCATTGACGTCCTTTTCGACTGAAGCCATTCGTCCAGAAGTCCAAGCCATCAAACACTAGAACAACGAACGTGCAATCCACGCACACTCTGAAACCTATACTTTAAGTTATTTATTTATTACACAATGATAAAAAAATTAAAGAACATGTTTAAAATATTGAGCAAAGTTGTGATCACAGTATTTCTCCAACTTTAAATCAACAAAACCACTTAACCACGAGAGTAAAATTAGAAATTGAACCACCACACAACCACTGCGCATCACACCACATCAACAAGTAGTCCGATAGGACTACAAAGCACCACCTTAACGTGACGAAGTCTAGAATAAACTTTAACACGCAATTAGCTGTGAGAGGATGACATGGCACCTTCTACCATAAACACCAAACATTTACCAGTCCCGATGATACAACCACCAGACGAAGCAACGCATCTATAGAAGTATAACATTGTTGTCATCCTGAAATAAGTGAACACTTCTGGAAATTAAAAGGAATACGTTCATCTGAACACATTATAGAGCATTCACAACATCACTCTAGCTCGGAGTACTGGAAATCACTGAAAAAATATATCTAAGAGACACGAATATACACAGGGCAACAGTTAACAGATGTACTCAATACGTCTTCAGCCACTCCACTACATCCAGCCATCTCTCCGGATCCAACTTCATGGGGTCGAAAGAGGAATTGTCGTCAGCGCTGATTACATCCACTACATCTCGCCATCTTTCAGGATCCACCTGCATAGGTTCGAAAGATGCATTTTTTCAGGACTCATTGCAGCACTTTGAATTCTACATTTTGATTTCACTTCCCTATCATTGCGGATCTTCTGGTGCTTGTTTCGGGGTGATGGCCGTGAACATGTCCTCTCCCTCTGAGAGCAATGAAATGGCTTCTCGCCCGAGTGTGTTGTCTGGTGACTGTGAAGATTTTATTTCCGTGAAAATGCCTTCCCGCACACAGCGCAATTGAATGGCTTCTCGTTCGTGTGTGTTTTCTGGTGTCTGCTAAGATTTGATTTCTCTGCAAATGCCTTCCAACAAACAGAGCACTTGAATGGCTTCTCGCCCGTGTGTGTTTTCTGGTGTCTGTTAAGATGTTGTTTATGTGAAAATGCCTTCCCACACACAGAGCACTTGAACGGCTTCTCGCCTGTGTGTGTTTTTTGGTGACTGTGAAGATGTGATTTAAGTGAAAATGCCTTCCCACACAAAGAACAATTGAATGGCTTCTCGCCCGAGTGTGTTTTCTGGTGCCTGTGAAGATTTGATTTCAGTGAAAATGCCTTCCCACACAAAGAGCAATTGAACGGCTTCTCGCCCGTGTGTGCGTGGCGCTGTGGAGAGTTTATCTGCTCCATGTAACTGATTCTTCAGAGCAGAGTAACAGTCGCGGGTGTTGTTGAGAGTTAAAGGCACCCTCTAAGCTGCGTGGATGTCTGTCTCAAATCGCAAAAAGCAAAGTCTCACTACCGTCTAACCGAGACACAGTAACGTCTCGTAAGTCGGGCTACACGCGACTACCAGTTTTATCCACTAACGAAGACACTTACTTGTTGATGCACGGCGTGTCGATGTCCCTGTAACCCGTCTGAAGAGATCGCCACGAACTCTCCCAGTCGCCAGGCAATCGTGCTCGCCAGGCTGGGTCTCGCAGGAGAAGGGTAATCTGCAGAGCGAGGAGTCGAGCGTCTATCCTCAGCGAAATCCCTCTCGAAATGGTCTTGAGGTCTGATTTTAAGCACCTCCCCGTGCACTCACGTAGCCCCGCCCACTGTGTTGTTTGCCATAAGCTGCCATGCATAACGGGCTCTCTCTCTAACACCCCTACACATTGATAGCAATTTACAGGCCATTGTAAATGTGCAAACTAACAACATGCACATTATTATGCAAGGAGATGCCCATCCGTATTCAAACGCACGCGAACAATGATGCAGTGAAATGCACATTACTATTGAGGCGTAAGCACAATGGCCACATGAAATTAGGTCTTTTAGATATGAGGAACGTTACATCCGAGAATAAAAATTGAATGCAAGGAAGTTTATGAAGAAAATGCAAATGATTCTAGTTTGATTTCATAAATGGGAAAAATAATCTCAACCAGTGTGCCTTTGCAAATGCAAACAAATAGAATGAAATAAACGAAACTAATGTCTTCACCACACTCATTAAACATGGGCCACTATTTTAAATATTATTAATAATTCCAATAGTTTGGAGTGGAAACAGAGGGAATTAGAATTGAATGCGTATTTTTTCAAAAGCATAACGTACTTCAGTGTTGTGGGGCATCTAAGATTGTATCGTCAGTTTAACCTGTGAAAATAATCACAAAACCTCGCTATCCTAGTCTGCTACTGTGTGCATGTACATGGATCTGTACTGCTGTGTATGTCCACTCGTGTGTACATGTACACTTGTTTATGTGGATATGTACATGCGTGCATTTGTGTGTATAGGTATGTACAATCATTTGTTCGCTCATGTATTTGTGATGTCAAACGCAATCCCTGTGTACGTGCACTGCTGTGTATGTATACTCGTGTGTGTATGCGCACTCGTGTATGCATGTGCACCCGTGTGTGTATGTACAAAGCGGTGTATTTCGATTTAAAGCTTGCAGGGATTCATCCTCTCTCGAGAAACGGTGCCTTAATGCGGCGAGAGAGTTTGTGTACGTCTGAGAAGCTGATCGCTATACCGCCGAGAGCCTAGTGCTCTCAGAAGGGTCACCCGAGGCGGGAAGACTTCAGTGGAGACGTCAGACAAAACCCGTTTCGAAAGGTCCCCACATGACCTTTTCAAATAAATTGTGATCCAAGAAAGCAACGGGAAACTACTTGGATTATTTCTCCCTTGAAAACTTCAATGATGACAAGCAAAATCAACAAAGGCCCTGAGTATCGGCGTCCTTTAAATAGGACAGGGGTGCTAAGAATCTCCGAGCTTGTGTCAAAGAACCCTTTCAAAGTAGCAACTTGGAACGTTAGAAGTTTACTTCAAGCAGGAAAACTAGCCATTGTCATACAAGAAATGGATCGACTTAAAATCAACATAATCGGTCTAAGCGAAACTAAATGGCCTGGAACAAAAAAGTTTATATCGAGCGAACACCAAGAAACACCAAACAAACATACGGTGTCGCCTTTATAGTACACAAGAAATTAGCGAATAAAGTCAACAACTTTACCCCAGTATCAGAACGAATAGCACTACTACAATTAGCAGGCAACAAAGTCAACGTGAACATTCTACAGGTTTATGCTCCAACAGCAGATAAACAAGATCATGAAATCGAATCGTTCTATGAGCAACTAACCAACACGCTGAAGCCGCTGAAGAAGCAAGACATCACTATAATCCTCGGCGACTTCAACGCCAAGGTTGGCCACGGTCGAATGCAGAACATTGTCGGAGAACACGGACTAGGAACAAGGAATGAACGAGGCGACAGACTGGTTCAATTCTGCCAAGAAGAACGTTTCAGTATTGCTAACACGTGGTTCCAATTACCACCTCGACGACTGTACACGTGGACCTCGCCGCAAGACTCCGACAACAACATCGTCAGGAACCAAATCGATTATATCCTAATTAACATCAGGTTTAAGTCCAGTGTGATTACAGCAAAAACCTACCCTGGAGCCGATATATCGTCAGATCATAACCCAGTAACAGCTACAATAAGACTCAAATTGCGATCAATACAATGTACAAAGACGAGACGAGCAGACCTGGAGAAACTGAAGAACAGCGCCGATAAAAGACAAGTACAGCAACATCTCAACGATAGCATCCGCTCAATAACAACAGAAACAGCAGACGTTCAGGAGTACTGGCGCTCGTTCAAACAATGCATCACAGAAACAACAGAAGTCATGCTGGGACATCAGCCACCGAAAAAGAAACAACGATGGATGACACATTGTATTCTCGATCTAATGAGCAAACGAAGAATGTACAAAAATAACAACTTGGAGAAGTACAAACAAATGCAACAGAAGATCAGAGAAGCAATCCGACAGGCAAAAGAAAAGTGGATGGAAGAACAATGCGCCGAGATTGAAGAACTAATTAAAAAACATGACAATTTTACTCTGCACAAGAAGCTCAAAGAAGCTGGTAACATCTACAGACCAGCCCCAACAGCTACCTTGGACACCTGGACAAACTATATACACAAGCTCTATGGCGCCGCGAGAACACCTGCAGAAAAAGACCAACAGATGTCGAAAGACGCTCTACACATTTTAACATCAGAAGTAGAACATGCAATCAAAACAGCTAAGTCAGGCAAAGCGTGCGGGCCCGACACAATCCATGCAGAATTGCTCAAACTATTAGACAGCAACAACATACGACAACTGACTAATTGGTACAATCAAATATACAATGGCAATAAAATTCCATCCGACTGGCTACAATCCATCTTTGTGGCCATGCCAAAGAAAGCAACAAGCCGGAAATGCGAGGACTACAGACTGATAAGCTTGATGAGCCACGTGCTGAAAGTCCAAATCCTTTGTTCTCGACTTGGACTTTGCATTCAATTGTTAGTTTCTACATTAACAATCCGCATATGTAGCAACATATATTAGCGAATCTGGCCAATGTAACGTAACCTCAATACGTATGTACATCCTACTGCGTAATTTTACACTTCTGTTGAATTACATATATCTCCATGCGTAAATCCATGTTAAGTGTTAATTTGCTAATTTCCTGTAAACTGCTGCAAGTTTAGAGAATTTAACAGCGACATACAGTCTGTAAGCTGAGCTACTAACAGTAAGTAATACGTTACAATTCTATGTCGCAAAAAAATATAATATGCTTCCAGCTAAACTTTTCTCCTTACATCACACGGGTCTACCCCGTATTATATGCTGCCATAGACAAACCCAACATTAAATTAAATACTGTATTACTATGCACCATAATACATAGTGTAATATTACACTATGCATTATTCTATCCACCCTACTGTATATCACACTGCTAGTATGTAGCTGCAGTAACTAAACAACCGACGTTGCATTTCATGAACTTTACATTCAATTGTTATTTTTGGAATTTACAATCTGCATATCTAGCAACAGAGCTTATTTATCTTCTTGATTCTTTCTGTAAAGTCACGTAGAAGGGAAAATAAAACATTATAAAATAATTCTCACGACGTTTCAGAGGCAACACAAGCTTCCGTCTTCAGGTGGAACCGTCACAGCACGATAGCTGTATCAAGTAAGATACATTCCAAGAAAACAGTCCTTGTATATATGCTGGTTGAGGGTGGGAGGATATTATTATTGTGAGGTTCGATGCGGCTGAAACACGCTGTTAGGAATGAGCCTTTGTTGTGTAGACTGGTTCAACTCGGAGGTTCCAAGAGTTTGCATATCAAGAGGAATTTAGCATATTTATGGGAAATGCAGATATGGGATTAGTCACTACTTGTGGATTCTGGCTATTGAGCTTAATCCTGAATACGTATATTCATGTCACCGCATAATTCGCGTTAATTTGCTAATATTCACCCTGCAATGTGCTGCAAACTGCTGCCTGTTCAAAGGCGTTACCAGGGAAATGCAGACTGTAGTATTAAAATTGTGATTTGGACTAAGAGGTGCAAATTTATACTGTACTGACTTTGTTTTCTAAATATATTTAAGGACACTCGTGTTGAGCAGGGTGCTTCTAGAAAACGATTGTGTTAAATCATAATTTATTTAATACACTTTGAATAATCATCTAAATGTTAAAGAATGTAAGCATGGATTTTTTTAATTGTCCATATTAGAGGTTTTTAGGTTAGATCGCGTAAATATATAAATGTGTCGTTGAAACCCGCCACCACCCTACACAGCCAACTAGTAAGGGTTGTCACGTAAACAGAACGTGGAAATGCGTCACTAGTACAGCACTAGCCGGTGTGTTGGAGAGCCAAGCCACAACATTTACAATCTGAGTACGACGTTTCGCCAGTAAATACAACTAGCTTCATCAGGCGACAGACAGATTTGTGAAGTCTTACTGTTTTGTTAGGGAACCGGTTCCCATAGGAAGTCTATGGGGCAATGTTAAGAGATAGGGAACCGGTTCCCATAGAAAGTCTATCGGAAATGTTGAGAGATAGGGAACCGGTTCCCATAGGAAGTGTATGGGGCAATGTTAAGAGATAGGGAACCGGTTCCCATAGGAAGTCGTTGGGGCAATGTTAAGAGATAGGGAACCGGTTCCCATATGAAGTCTATGGGGCAATGTTAAGAGATAGGGAACCGGTTCCCATAGGACGTCTACGGGGCAATGTTAAGAGGACACAAATCATCCTGATTCATCCTCTATATTCCGCTATCCCCACAACCCCCATCCCAATACTATCCCTGCCTATTGTACTAGTCCAGGCGGTTTTGGATCCCCTTCCAAGTGTTGACGGGCCCCCTCTGACAGCTCCTGCATTGGTAACGGGCTCCGGATCTTGAGACTGTGGAAGCTCCACACGGGACTCAAATTGAACTACCCCGCTAGACCTACAGTAGTTGAAGAGCTAATAGCCGTAAGTGATCACTGCAGTGTCCGGTATCAGCCTTAGAGTATATTGCAGTTAATTGAGGCCCTTTGACCTATTCTGAGTAACACTGAAATAGCCGGACCCGGACCGAGATCAGAGTAGACGCTGCTGTCGAGAATCCGGGCGTGGATCGGTAACGATTTCTGGCCGCTCACTGGTGGCGAACGGCAGTTTGGCACGTGCTAAGCCACCGGGATCAATCTCGTTAGAAAGAATCTCTACTATTGTT
This sequence comes from Callorhinchus milii, assembly GCF_018977255.1. Lineage (NCBI taxonomy): Eukaryota > Metazoa > Chordata > Chondrichthyes > Chimaeriformes > Callorhinchidae > Callorhinchus > Callorhinchus milii. Next base: position 26,666 of record NW_024705443.1, on the reverse strand, counting down.
TAGTCTTGCGAGAAACCACCGAGAGGAAAGAAAATTGAAATTTTCAGGACCTGAACTATGCTAATCCAGGAAACGAGCTTAGAGAGTCAGCCTCAAACAGTTACCAATCATGATCGAGTATACATGATACGTTGAACGACTTGCTCATACAGTAATCTCCTTTCAACAAATTCCCAAGGTAGCGATGGTTGGTCTTACGCGCCTGGAGTCCCCCACTTGCGAATTACTGTAAGTGATTGGCGTTTATTCGGCGATATGTTTCGTTATAGTGTTGTGCAACCGTCCAACTATCTAACGCCCTAAGGTCCTTACTTTTCTAAGAGACTCCACTAGCCCTTGTTCACAAGCTACCGACATAGGTTCAAACATCCTTGTGTCACGACCATCGTCTGAAACTGCGTCTTCAGTCACTAGTTATATTACACGCAGAATGACACAAATCACTAAGCCGCCCCGAATGCGCTCTCTGGTTTGTTATAGCGCCGGAAACATTGAATGCATAGGCACTCCTATCTAACGCAGGGTTGCAAGGCGGGACTTTACTCATAGAGAAAGTACCTAAAACTCGTATTCATCCTGGTAGCGCCGGCAGCGGGCCTGCCCGACGGGGCTTCAGCACGACTGATTTGTCCTTGATTCCGTTTGTTTGATCCTACACCGGTGGGGGAGGAGAAGGTACTCTCTGGTTCGAGTATCTGGACAGGATCAAACACACTAGATCGAACGTCGGTACGTCGACCGAGTTTGCTTTCTGCCCTGTCCCTTAAGTCGGGTCCAGCGGGTTATAAGAATCCCAGGGCAGTTGTTCCTGCGGTTTTCAGCAGATACTTGATTCGAATCCTAGTCTAAAGGATGCCACATTCAGGAACTGACCGCAGCCTCGTGCCGGAGCAGCCTTAAACAACACATGTATCATGTAACTCCAGAAGGTGTTTGACTCCAGAGTCTGGAGGAGCTCAGTAGGGGGTATGTATTGTTCGTGACCCCCTCCGAAATCAAGTCCATCCGCCCTGAGCCCGTGACGCCATCCGTAAGACCCGACTAACTTTATGAGAGGGGGGGACGCACGTAGGGCTTCTTCCACTACCGATGACTGCCCTTATGGGCATCTTTGACGCATTTTGTGTAGTCTAGTCTTTGAAGGCCTTGTCCAGCCTTAATTGCTTCTTTTAAAAAGTCTCATTCGAGCCCGTCTCAACACAATGGCGGCTGGTTAACGAGATTTAAAGTAACACTACCTTTTGGTAATCTGCCCGTAGCTTTACCACCAGAGGGCTTTATACGTAGATCAATACTCACGTATACCCTATTCCGCTTGCCAAGAGATAGATGGAGCGCATCCACATTTAAGCCTAGTTTAGGGTGTGGTAACGACTAAGGATTGCGTGCGATTACAGCTACGGCGTCTAGGTATAAACTTACCGGGGTTCAACGTCTATAACAATGGCAATTCTATTTCTTAATGGGACCACCTCCTGAACAATTAACGTAAGGTCTGGCACGGTTTGGACTCCGATAACGCAGAGGGATTGCAAGATATACTTTGGGCTTGCTTGCAGAGACTCTCTCCGGGTGAATTGGCTAGCTGCAGCTCGCAGTGGCCACTAGGCATAGAATCAGGATCCAACTCAAACAACATGATGCTCTATCTACCAACCGAAAACGGTTCTCTGACGTAAGGACGCTTACGGACTAGGAAAACATGAGTAATTGAGGAGCAGGAGACATCACTAGTCGCACACCGCAACACGGTGCAAAGCCATGGTGAGAGTATTGATTGTGAATCGGGGTCAAAAACTTCGAAGTCTGGATGACACGTATGCCAGTCATACACTGGCATCGTCGGCTGTACCTAATGCGTTATCTGACCCTTGAATACATCCATAATTGATCTACCTAATGGGCAGATTCGTAACAGCTTATCATTTGCCCTCATTCCCAATTACCACTCTCTTAGCGCCTTTCCTACGTAATCTAGAGATCTCGGTACAATGAGACCTTGGGTATTACCCCGGTCTTTGAGGCCAGTTCCCATTTCTAGTAATACTCCGCAACATACATTACCCCCGAGGAGCAGTTATCGGATTGTTGAAGTACCGGTTTCCCACTGCAAGGCAATTAGCGTTATCTTTCGATCTTACTCCCAGTTGGATTACTATGTGACAACATAGCAGCAAGTACCTCGACTGAGCGGGAACCTAACCAATTGATCCATAATTATTTTATTTCCGTCGATTAGAAGCGATTATAGCGGAGCTGAAGAGCCGGAGCGGTCCGTATGACGCTTGGGAATCCCTATTTTACCAGTTCGTCCAACAGCGTGATCTAATGTAGTTCAACAGACTGCGGCCTCATGTTTAGAAGCGGAGCGAACCGCATGGTTAGTCCTCATGACGTTCGATCTGCCTATTGCCATACGTTATTTGCGCTTAATCGGGCCTTCACTAATTCTTTGAAGTATGCCTCCCCATGAGTTCGAGAGTTGCGAAACACACGTAAACGGTCCTTTGTTGAGCGCAGAGCAAAGGTCCATCAGTGATGATGGTAAGGGATTAAGGACGCCTCTCATGTGAAGATACAGCGTTCCTCTTACATATACCGTAGCAGAATAAGGGAATATATCGCAGCCCAACTTGTCGATAAGCTACTGACTCAACTATATCAATTATCTTCAACATTAATCTAGCAATCAGTGTCTTTGTCAGTTATGGTTCACGCATCCGATCGGGGTCAGACATTGCCGTCGCGTTAATGCGCAGTCACTTCGCACGGAGTTTCAACTAGGGATACAGATGCGAAGGACGCAACAGAAGAAGAACGCATATGTTAATTCGGCGAGAACTGTAATCTCAGCAAATCTCTTTACGTTTGTCGGTATTGATTAGTAAGTAGTACCGTACATTTTTGCCCAGCTCCTTCCCCACATACGGCTATCTTGCTGACCATCCATGAGATGACCAGACCCCGACAGCTAAAATGGTCGTTCCAGGAGGCAAGTATAATCTGGCCGAAGCCCTCTTGTTTACCCATCCTGCACCTCGGGTCGTCACGAAAACGTGATTTCCCTGCTCTAAACGACGGTTGCATGTGCTATTTATCGTTCTCGTCTCACCGGGCCCCACTCAATGCAAATAGTCAACTGTCGGAGTACCCTGCCGAACCGTGGTACCCTTGACACAAGGTCTGATGGACCTTACCGAATCTTGCGCGAGTAACAAACTGCAGAGTGACACCGTAGACATAGCGCCAATTTGGGATAAGCAGTAACTGCCCGGTTCCCGTGGGGTTGGTTTCTCCCTTAAACTCAGCAGGAATCAGGGATAGAGTTTCTACAGTGTTTAGAGCCGGTCTCAATAACTGATGTATCGTCCTCCCTTTCGACTACATGGTTCCCCATGCAGGTTATATGTGAAGCTCGAAGAATTGTCTCGAAACTTGATTGTCGAAAATCTTGCGCACAATTGGTGGGTGGTTTTACGTGACGCAGATCCGTGTCCCACTGAAAAGACTTTGAGGTTACATGACATCTGTCACTCTTACATGTATTAAGAATTTGCATTCCGAATCTCAAGTCAAGCGCCTGTGGGTTTCTCCCCATGCTCAGACGGGTCAAGGTGTCATCTTGAGGAGCATTAGGGCGTCATAAGCCTTGGCCCCGGTCCCGTCCCCAGGATGCGAGGTCACGCCACAATGGACTCATAACCGCAACGGAGGGATCATTCAACTCATTTCGCACCGGCTCAAGCCCACTTAAAAGTGAGAGATTCACTAACGACCGAAACGTATTTCTGTAGGATTGTTAGCATCCCGCTACTACGTTTGTATATGCTACGCTCAGCGCCCGCCGCAGCTGGTGCGCTTCATTCGCCATGGAACGTCTCTCACGAGAAAGCCATCATCTGGCATATAGTTCGCATATCCGGGACCTGGACGCGTTTCATTTCCCGGGGCGGATGGGAATGCAGAGCCGTACCTCGGGGGGGCGTCTCCTTAGGGTTAGGAACCTACAAATTTGGCATAGTATGAGCTAGGATTTCCAGCTATCACTGGCCGGTCCGGTCCTGTTCTCGGCGGAGGCCGTCACTTCGGCGGACTCGGGGATTTATTACATACGCTCTCACGGTTGCATACTCCAAGAATCGCGTTAACTTCTCAGTACTCATCCGAACCCTAGATGCGGCCATCTAGTTTTTGACTGGCTAAGGTGCGGTAGTTAGTGAAAAATACTGACGTAGCTTTTCTCCTGGCCGGGCCCCTACGTGTTCATTCGAAGTCTCTATTCTTGGGAGTATTAATCACCCGTTAGGATAAGGACATGATGCGTCAGTTATCACGGGTTCTATTGACGGACGTCGCGGAAGCAACAGCTGAAGTCGGCACGTTGTGCGGAGGACCGGTCACACTCACCGCCGATGGGAGTGAAAGTAATACACGAGTCTTCGCGGACTAGTCCTCTTCACTAGAAAACGTGGTATGGAGGTTATCTCTCTCCCGAAGTACAGGAGCTGTGCTCACTTCCATGTCATTGTGGGAGGAAACTCTTAAAGGATCCCGTAATGCTGCGTTGTTTCTATCGGCAACTTCCAACGGTTATTTTTTCGTTCCGAGAATAGCAGGAGCTCTCTTCTATGGTCCACTGCAGGGGATAAAACGCGCTGATTAAGACATATTTCGTCCTGTGCCAGCAGACCCTCCTGGACGCACATGTGTCCGTTCCGGTCATATCTTTACGCAGTCAGATACAGGTCAAAAATATGATGTCGTAATTGCGAAGCGGATCTGTTGAATATTTCTGTTGATGTCGAGTTTAATTAGCGACAAGTAAAGACTGCTGTCTGGTTGCCAGGGTTGATTTTGTTCGCTTTCATACTAAAGTCGTTGTTCCACAGATGTCCATATGTCACTAATTGATCACCCGGAACACTATGGGCAGTCTTCCGCCCACAATGACACGATCCAAGTTGGTGGGCAAACCGATTTTTTATGACCATCTAGGGGACAGAGTGGGGGTCTATAATCGCCTGGATTAGCACGTCTTGGACTCGGATTCGTATCGTAAGACTTCAGATGCTCCCGGCCGGTGAGGCGCACTTAACCAGTCCTTACACGACGAAGCCCGCTCTTGTCTTGCCCATGGGAGCTGCCAATTGAGCCACCGCGTACAGATCCCTGCCTGGGCAAATAGAGTTGCCCAGATTTTTGATTTGACGTTTATAAAGCCAGTTCTTGCTGTAAATGTAGGTGCATCTCATCGGGACGCGTACTGATTCCGGCCCCATCACGCGGGCCAGCTATTGCGCGAACATTTTGGGCAAAGGTCGACGTCGTTAGGAACTTTAACTACCTCGTGTGCTTCCAATCTATCGTACCTAGTAGAATACCAGATTGTATAGGTTATCGTTGATCACTTCCCAATGTTTTTCATGTGAAACTTGTGGTCGGGTTATAAATTTGGAGGAAGTATCGCGACCCCGCAGGGGTACTCACGAGACCTCACTCGAAATTAGCTAGGTTGTCCCAATATCAATATTCAGTCTCACAGAATATCTCTGATACGTACAGCTGACACGCATCCTGCGCTACACTCTCCGAATTCACAAGCCTCAATATTACCTTCGAGACCCTCACTCCATGCTGCTGAACGTAGTTAAAATTTAGCAGCATGCGAACTCCTACTGGTCAGTTCGTTGCGGTCTCTTAGGACGCCTGCGACTCCCTGCGATCGGCGAGCAAGGTAAGTGCACCTCATCAGACGCACTGACTAAAGGCGTATCGACTACTTCCATGAGAATCGTGGCAATAATTGTATTACCTTACAAAATCTTCGCTCTCCAGCCCCATCCCTGACAAATGACTCATGATAGCTGACCTGGAAAGCTACTGATTACAGAACTTATTGACCTCACCCAGCTTGAACTGTAGCTGCGTGGACACCCGGCCACACGCCTCATGTTCCAGGGGTGAGTGCGAATGTTGGCAGCTGCTACGTAGTTCCGCTTGCTTTCCATGGATTTTAGCGAGGGTTATCTATTAACGGCTAGGGAAAAGTTGGTAATTCAATATTTGAACTCGCATCCTGCAAAAGATGGTACGTAGGATCAAGTGGTGCTGTGCTATCGCATAATGTATGGCTTTAGCCTATCGCGGTGAGGGCTGCGCGCTTACATCGGAAATTATATGAATTTTTAACGGGGGGGAGAACTATTTGGCGCTTTGCGCTATGATCTCAACCTCGCCAGTAGGCATTTCTATACGCAAGGCCACAATTTTTTGTTCAAGCCGCTCTGCCAAAAGTATTTCCGTGATCCGTTAAAGTCGTCATAACGGTGAGCACGAAGATAGTGCTCTCTTAGAAGTTCGCATCTATGAAAGAAAACGCGTCGCACGACAGGTACGCATCGAAGGATCAACCGATGCGCCGACGATGAAGTTCCCCGAATTTCTAGGTAAAACCTGGGCATGGTTTGAAAGAGTGGGAGCCGCCATGAATTGGGCGACCGTAGTGGACGTCGTGCACGTTCCGTTAATTGCCTTCTACCTCGAACCCACCATTGATCGAGAGTAGCAGCGTCTTGGAAGTCTCCCCGCTTGCGACAGATATATGTCCGACTCTCTAGGGATGACAACGACGTGATAGAGGCCTGATCGATACCAACTTGGGCCGCTCACTGAATGCGGAATCAATTTTAATACGGGAATTTGGCAGGCACTAAGTAACATGAAGTGACTACTTGGCCTTTTTCGAGGTTGATCAGCCCCCACCCTAGCCAATCTGAAATACAGATGTATACATCCAAGACATAACAGGAAATGGCTACCATCTATCGGGATGTCTCATCGTCTAGATGTACTTGATGCAATAATGATAGACCCCTAACCCCTTGCAGCCCATACGAACACTCTCGAAACAAAGTTAACGCAGAAAGTGCGAAGACGCCCGGCGGTATGACAGGTATGATGGAGGAGGAATTAGCAGTGATGTACATTCCGTAGCTGAACGTACTGCGCGCTCCTGTTCAAAGATTATGAAAGCCCCAAACCGATTCTGTTGGCCAAACCTCCGGCTTGCCGCCTCGTCGAGGAGTTGAAGGTCTCGAGCTTGAGGAACACAGTTGTTCTCCTGTGCCCTTCGTGCGTTGGAAAATAGGAGACATACAAGCCCTTGTCTCCTACTAATACTATCATCGCCAAATCCCCACGATCCTAGCTCTCTTCCCCGACGCTATAAAAATAGGCGCCGCTTTACAAAGCGATTTATACCGCGCGAGTGAGAGAGCTACACCACGCTCGACTACTGCGAGTCTCAATGCTGGGGCCCGTGGAACGTGCTCCCTCGGCTTTTGTCACAAGAACCTTAAACTATTCTTTCCCCTGTCGCACGTATGGCGTCGGGTAATCCGTGGATGAGACTGTATTGGCTTCTGAGTCCCAGGCCAATTCAGCGCGACTTGGCGAGAGGATTGCGAATAGTGTCCGATTAAACATTCTGCCTAACATTATTATCCGAATCGACTCGCCTGTACAGAAACTATGGAGGGTGAGCAATACGGTAATTCCTGGCTTCGCACACTGCTCTCCGTCGGCGAGAATTTTACTGCTCAGGCATTCTTCCAAGAGTTAGCAGCGGGCTGTTCACTTAGTGATAGATCTCTGCCTGTACTGAGTTTGCTGTGCCAGAATATGGCCGCGCTCACTGCTGCACTTATATTGGGCGTTTAGCTCTCCCTACGTGGACTGTTGAGTACAATAAAGAATGTTGGCTCAAGCGCGTCCCGGACGCTAGGATTATTGCCAGTTTCAAACAGCCATGTCAACCCTACGACTTAAAACGGAGCTGTATCTACGGTTATTGAGGGTTGTTGGTATCACCTGTTTAAAACCGATGACCGTAAGCGCACCCCACCCCCGAAACATTACGATCAACCCACCGTCATAGTTGACCCTCGTGGGCATCGAAGCGGTTTACTGTTTATTCTGGCGGGGAATCCCGATCGTGACGGCTGTGTGTCTCTTCAGTACGGCTTTATATGAACTTACATTAATTACGTCGCGCCATAATAGAGCACTAATCCACAGGATGCTAACATCCGCGAAGGTGACCACCAGCAAACCACTTGAAGAAAATTGATTAGTTATGGAGTGAAAGGGCTACCCACAAGGTTATGTCCGTGAGAAACCGCCCAGTAGGATCGTTGCCAACCGCTTGGAAACACGTAAGGTTTCTTTCGGTTAACATTTGCACGACTCGTACTCTTGGGTCCGCGTCATTCACGTGGAATATCCTTACCCCCCGGGGCTCCGTAACTGTTGATAACTTATTAATTGGTAGTCTGTCTCGTCTAAAACCTACGATTACCACTTCGGAAAAATCCACATATAGTTTGACTCAAAGTACGTTAGCGGTTAGGGTGAGAAGCGGATTACTTAGCTTCTCACGCTGATAATCACCCGAAATGGATCCTATATCAATGACGATCTTACTAGTATATATGGAAACCCAATGCACCGAGTTTTTGGGTCATCAAATAACGTGACCTTACCGAGACACGTGAATACTGCGGGTGGTCATTTGCCTGCCTCTGATGGACCGTTATTGCACCTGCTTGGTTTTTGCCTTCCGACAATCGACGTATTATACACTCCTTCGGTATTTCTCTCTCGTTTGCCGTGAGAATTTTCATATAGTGACTAAATACAGGCTTCGAGCGGCCACTCGTCTCAGCACTGCGGCCGGCAACAGTCAATTTCCTCTTCGTTGAGTCTTATTGCTCGCAGCTGATATTGGATGGACTGTTTTGCTCTTTGTGTTTCTAGAGATCTGCTGGGACCTTATCTCGCACCGAGGTAACGTTGCGGACCTTTGTCAGGTCCCTTACAGAGGGACAGAGATGCATCGTCGACCCCACCAGACTTCATCGTGGCATGCGGGGACCATAGGTCCCTTACAAAGCGTGCGTGCTCCTGCACGGACCCCTAGGCTTTGAAGCGTCGTTCTTTTGGTCTTTAAACTTTCAGGACTGGAGGTACCCGTTTTACGCAGTCATTACTAATACCGCGTCCTACCCATCCATATTGAGACGGGATTCGTCTTGCTTAGTTGATATGATCTATCTCCACGGTCAGTGCCTTGTGTTCGGACGTACGTTGCCTCCTCAGGTGATAACTGGCGCGTTTCATGTTTGAAACTGTCGTTAACGCAATTCACCAAAGCGCAATCCGTAATTTGCACGCACGTTACGACATTAACTGGAATACGGATCAACGACCGTAGGGGAGATCCTTTGTCTCCGGGAGTTGCGTGCGCCTCGTAAACCGCTTGAAAAAGATCTGCTAGTAATGTGGATTGGAGAGAGAACTCATACGGGGGGGCAGAGAAGCTGCACATTGGGGGAACACTGTCCGCTATAAACTGGTTACGTGCATTGGGAGCCTCCTGATAAGCAATCACTCGGCATGTGCCAACCCCACTGAGTCTAGTCAAAGTGGTCGCGGTGCCAGCCCGTCGCACGGGATTGTATTCTCCTACACGGCAACTGCGGCATTCGGGAATCGAAAAGCTATAACTATGTGGATAAAGTACTGGAAGTGAGCTGTGACGCGTAAACGACTCGGATAACTATTTGATGTTGACTCCGCACTCAGATAGCTATCACGCGGCTACAGTTAGAAACTGCGTTACAGCAGTTAATTACCAACATGGTGAGATCGAATCTTCACTGCACCCCATCGATCAGCAACCGATGAGAAAGAAGAAAAACAGGAATTTTTCGTTACTAACGAGCGATAACACTGTTATGATTGCCCATACGGTTGAGAGATCAAATGTCCCATTGTCTCTATAGGCCCGTCTCCGGGACGTAAACGCGAAGTCATCGGTACTGATAGGCTATAGAAGTCACCTGTAATTCGGCCCTAGGATTCACTTGCGAGTAACACGCATTATTGATTAGTAACGCTTACATTTCCATTTGATTCTAATTAGTCTTCACTAGAACGAACAAGTACACACGGGACTCATTCACACCCGCTGGGACTTCGTAAGCGGCATTGATATCTAGTGCTCTCAGGGCATAGTGACTGGTCATAGTTAGCGACTGTCGATTGCAACTCCCTCACCTGATTCATGTCCCTGGAGATTCATGTATCAATCGAGTACCATGTTAATTCAGGGAGTCTAAGAACGCTCCTAAGGCCTGGACACTCACTCAGTTCCCTGTTGGTGTCCTACGAAAGGAGCGAGGGTGGAGGTGAGCATGCAAGGCGTCGGTATGCATCAATGATTATAGCCCGCATCCATCAAGTCAACTTTTGTGCGCGTCCCGATAACTCTTATTCAAACTGTCTGTGGTGACCTGTGCCAACCGTGAGGGTTGCCCCGACACCGGTGCTAAGGGGACTATGCTTTGGGAAGTTTCCATGTGCGGTATTTTCTGAGCCGCTTGGCTCTTACTAATGATAAATGTGACTTAGGAGTCCCCCCGGGACGGAATGATTTATCACTCTGTTCTTCTACCTAACGGACCCATCGAGAAAGTGAGCACCACAAACGTTATTCGCTGTAGCTTTAAATCTCCGCGTGAGGGTATACCTGTGGTGGGTACCCGGAATTATGAGAATGATATGATGAACAGGGAGGAGAGTATTGAACGGGCTCGTACGATCATCTCCGTCCATGCCCTGTGTTACTATAAGCACAATCTCGAGGTGGCCTTTATACGTACTGTTCGTAAAAGCGTTGTGGCGACCACGTACTCAATCGCTGGCGGAATCAAGTTGAGTAGGTAAGTTCCTGTTACTGTATCGTTACCAGAAGACCTCATGCAAGAAATTCTGTGAATTCTAGCCTCAAACTGAAAGAGTCTTTAAGTGCTTCGGTAGTAACCCGAGCGCGTGTTGAAACCATCAAAAGTTAACACTCCTCTCGGAAACATGGCTATTCTTGTCAGACGTAGAACTTGTATCTGCTCAACCAGACGCGAGATGCTTATTTCCGCCGTTGTGCAAGAATAGGTCGTGGCCTTATCGAATCACGTCATACTCTGAATTTCTTTCTTAATCTCAATGATTGGGATCTGACTCACGGAACAAGGGGTGCTCTCTCGAGCCACTGCATCCTCCTCCAGCCTCCAAGATCTATATGAAGGGTCAGGTAGCGTAAAAGAACTAGGAGATGGAATGGGAGGGTAACTGCGCATCCTGTGCGACCCTATGCAGAAATCTCTGGGAAAGCCACTATATCAAGGCTGGGCACGATCAAGAAAGTCCAGCTGGTACGGTAAGAGCACTAGGACCTGTGGGTGCATCCCGATCGCATCTGTCTTTTCTCGGGATAATCACTGACGGGTCCCGGGGTAACTTCAACTGCCCGGCCGGAGGAGAAGTGCAGAGTCATCACAGCTGGCTAGGGGT
>NW_024705443.1:0-15227 GCF_018977255.1 Callorhinchus milii | reverse complement strand
AAGCACACTTGTGTGTACATGTCTACTCGTCCGTGTTTTTTTAAGGAAGGATATGCTTGAAATAACGCACGATCATTAATTTTTAAAAACAATTCAGGTCTTTATTAATCTGCAAGAAAATTCACGTTAACACTCGTATCGAAATCTTTATTAATACGCATGCTCAAACAGGAAGGAACTGGGCAAATTATTTCCCAATAGGAATTCAACAGTTAAAACATATTCTTAAAATTCAACACGTGAACGTCAATTTCCCCATTGACGTCCTTTTCGACTGAAGCCATTCGTCCAGAAGTCCAAGCCATCAAACACAAGAACAACGAACGTGCAATCCACGCACACTCTGAAACCTATTACTTTAAGCAATTTTATTTATTACACAATGATAAAAAAATTAAGAACATGTTTAAAATATTGAGCAAAGTTGTGATCACAGTATTTCTCCAACTTTAGCTCAACAAGACCACTTAACCACGAGAGTAAAATCAGAAATTGAACCACCACACAACCACTGCGCTTCACAACACATCAACAAGTAGTCCGATAGGACTACGAAGCACCACCTTAACGTGACGAAGTCTAGAATAAACTTTAACACGCAATTAGCTGTGAGAAGATGACATGGCACCTTCTACCATAAACACCAAACATTTACCAGTCCCGATGATACAACCACCAGACGAAGCAACGCATCTATAGAAGTATAACATTGTTGTCATCCTGAAATACGTGAACACTTCTGGAAATTAAAAGGAATACGTTCATCTGAACAGATTATAGAGCATTCACAACATCACTCTAGCTCGGAGTACTGGAAATCACTGAAAAAATATATCTAAGAGACGCGAATATACACAGGGCAACAGTTAACAGATGTACTCAATACGTTTGAGTCTTCAGCCACTCCACTACATCCAGCCATCTCTCCGGATCCAACTTCATGGGGTCGAAAGAGGAATTGTCGTCAGCGCTGATTACATCCACTAAATCTCGCCATCTTTCAGGATCCACCTGCATAGGTTCGAAAGATGCATTTTTTCAGGACTCATTGCAGCACTTTGAATTCTACATTTTGATTTCACTTCCCTATCATTTCGGATCTTCTGATGCTTGTTTGGGGGTGATGAACGTGAACATGTCCTCTCCCTCGTAGAGCAGTTGAATGGCTTTTCACCCGAGTGTGTATTCTGGTGTTTATGTAGAGCTGACTTCCATGCAAATGCCTTTCCACAAATAGAGCAATTGAACGGCTTCTCACCCGAGTGTGTTTTCTGGTGACTGTTAAGAGCTGACTTCCAGGCAAATGCCTTCACACAAAGAGAGCAATTGAACGGCTTCTCACCCGAGTGTGTTTTATGGTGACTGTTAAGAGCTGACTTCCAGGCAAATATCTTCCCACAAAGAGAGCACTTGAATGGCTTCTCGCCCGTGTGTGTTATCTGATGAGTGTTAAGATTTGATTTCTGTGAAATCCCTTCCCACACAAAGAGCACTTGAATGGCTTCTCGCCCGTGTGTGTTTTCTGGTGACTGTTAAGATTAGATTTTTCCGAAAATGCCTTTACACAAACAGAGCACTTGAATGGCTTCTCGCCCGTGTGTGTTTTCTGGTGACTGTTAAGATTTGATTTTTCCGAAAATGCCATTCCACAAACAGAGCACTTGAATGGCTTCTCGCCAGAGTGTGTTTTCTGGTGCCTATTCAGAGTTGATTTCTGAGCAAATGCCTTCCCACAAACAGAGCACTTGAATGGCTTCTCGCCCGTGTGTGTTTTCTGGTGACTGTTAAGATTTGATTTTTCCGAAATGCCATTCCACAAACAGAGCACTTGAATGGCTTCTCGTCCGAGTGTGTTTTCTGGTGCCTGTTCAGAGATGATTTCTGAGCAAATGCCTTCCCACAAACAGAGCACTTGAATGGCTTCTCACCCGTGTGTGTTTTCTGGTGACTGTTAAGATTTGATTTATCCGCAAATGCCTTCCCACAAACAGAGCACTTGAATGGCTTCTCGTCCGAGTGTGTTTTCTGGTGCCTGTTCAGAGTTGATTTCTGAGCAAATGCCTTCCACAAACAGAGCACTTGAATGGCTTCTCACCCGTGTGTGTTTTCTGGTGACTGTTAAGATTTGATTTATCCGCAAATGCCTTCACACAAACAGAGCACTTGAATGGCTTCTCACCCGAGTGTATTTCTGATGACTGTGTAGAATTGTTTTCTGTGAAAATCCTTTACCACACGCAGAGCAATTGAACGGCTTCTCGCCCGTGTGTGCGTGGCGCTGTGGAGAGTTTATCTGCTCCATGTGACTGATTCTTCAGAGCAGAGTAACAGTCGCGGGTGTTGTTGAGCGTTAAAGGCACCCTCTAAGCTGCGTGGATGTCTGGCTCAAATCGCCAAGAAGCAAACTCTCACTACCGTCTAACCAACACACAGTAACGTCTCGTAAGTCGGGATATACGCGACTACCAGTTGTATCCACTAACAAAGACACTTACTTGTTGATGCACGGCGTGTCGATGTCCCTGTAACCCGTCTGAAGAGATCGCTACGAACTCTCCCAGTCGCCAGGCAATCGGGCTCGCCAGGCTGTGTCTCGCAGGAGAAGGGTAATCTGCAGAGCGAGGAGTTGCGCGTCTATCCTCAGTGAAATCCCTCTCGAAATGGTCTTGAGGTCTGATTTTAAGCCCCTTATAACTCCCCTCTAGCATTCAATCCTTTGTTCTCGTCTTGGATTATCATAGACTTTGCATTCAATTGTTAATTTCTACATTAACAATCCGCATATGTAGCAACATAGCTTAGCGAATCTGGCCATTGTAATTTAACCTTAATACGTATGTACATCCTACTGCGTAATTGTACACTTCTGCTTGAATAATTACATACATCTCCATGCATAATTCCGTGCTTCCTGTGAATTTGCTAATATTCACCCGACAATGCCCTCTAAACTGCAGGGATTCATCCTCATGGCTCTTTCGGTAAAGTCACGTAGAAGGGAAGTAATAAAATAATAAAAATAAAACATAATAAAATAATTCTCACGACGGAAGAGATGGAGGACGAGACAAAGGAGGAGGTGGAGGAGGTGCAGGTGGTGGAGGTGGTGATGCAGGCTCGTGAAGGACGCTACTGGGCAGTTGGAGGCAGTCGCCCTCCAACAACAACGGAGGGCGGAGGAGCGACGCTCACAACAACGAGCGGAGCGCCGGGTGGCTAAAGCACAGCAAGTTGGTACAGTAGGGGGCACAGGTGGTGCATCAGCCAGTCATCTCGGTAATCTCGGTCAGTCGACCCGTGGCACCTACTGGGTCTGCCCCGTGACCTCCTGCCAGCGGGCGTTCGACACTTCACGTGGTAGCCTCAAGGTGCACTTGGCCTGGCACAAGCGTCGTGGTGACGTCACCGCCACTTAGTGGCGAATGGCGGTTATTGTTGTTGTTGTTGATGCAGGGAAAGAAGAGGAAGCGAGGGGGCCTTGCTCGCGTGGCGAGAGCGATCACCTCACTCCTCCGCCGCGTGCTGCTTTGTGGTGGCATGTCCACCACACAGTAGGGGTGGTTGTTGTGGTCGTGGATCGCTGCCAACCATGACCACTATCACCAGACTACCCACCCACCCCGTGACACATCCCAGGCACACACCCACACACACCACATGGTTCCCCCCCGGAGAGACGGTGCCACTGGGACCACAGCTGTGGAAGGAATCTGAGCAGCAGATGCCAGGACTACAGTGGAGAACGACTGCTATCAAGACACCTCACACAACAAACACACACGGGACTAGCCAAAAAAAACTAGCCGGCCCCATTATGGACTAATAGGTGCAAGTTAATACTGTTCTGAACCTGTTTAATAAACATATTTAAGGACACTCGTGTTGATCAATGGTGCTTTTAACAAACAAGTGTGTTTTGTTATAATTTCTGTCATAAACTTGGCTTCAGTCGAAAAGGACGTCAATGGGGAAATCGACGTTTACGTGTTAGATTTTAAGAATATGTTTTAACTGTTGAATTCCTATTGGGAAATAATTTGCCTAGTTCCTTCCTATTTGAGCATGCGTATTAATACAGATTTCGATACGAGTGGTAACGTGAATTTTCTTGCAGATTAATAAAGACCTGAATTGTTTTTAAAGATAACTGATCGTACGTTATTTCAACCATATCCTTCCTTAGAAAAAACACGGACGAGTAGACATACACACACAAGTGTGCTTATAAACACGACTGTCTATACAGCAGTGTGCATTCACACACGAGAGTGCATGTGTTTCTATGAGTTTTAACTTTAATATACTTTCAGAACAATAAAGACCTGACATGTTAAAGATGACTAATCGTCCCTTATTGAAGAACGGAAATTAAAAAATAATAAAAATAAAACAATTTAAAAAAATAAAAATGTTTTTATTATGTTTTATTATTTAATAAAAATAAAACATAATAAAAAAATTATAACAATTTTTTATAATGTTCTATTTTCATTAAATAATAAAAATGTAATTTAAAACAGAATAAAATTAATTTATAAAATTAATTTAATATTTTTATTATTTTATTATTTCCCTTCTACGTGACTTTACCGAATGAACCAAGAAGGTTCATTTACTTGCAGAACAATAAAGACCTGACATGTTAAAGATGACTAATCGTCCTTATTGCTACAATGTTCATAGCGAACACGTGTGGAGGCGAGTTTCAGGTGAAGCATCTCCAGCACACAAGTTGACCCTCACCTGGCAGCATCGTGGCTGTCCGCTGATCACACTCGTGACGTCACACTCATGACGTCACACTCATGACGTCACAAAGACCTGACATGCTAAAGGTGACTAATCGTCCCTTATTGAAGAAGGAAAATAATAAAATAATGAAAATAAAAAAAACATTTCTAAAATAATATTATTATGTTTTATTTTAATAAAATAATTAAATAATACATTTAAATCTGAATCAAATTACTTCCTAAAATTATTTTGTTATCACACTCATGACGTCGCACTCATGACGTCGCACTCATGACGTCGCACTCATGACGTCACACTCATGACGTCACACGCACGAGCTGTAGGGGCGGGGCTCTGTCCGCTCAGTGGCGCTGTTTTCATTAATTTAGCACCACGAGCGGGGAGTCTCATCCCTGTAGTTCCCTGTTGTGGTGCCGCATTCATCACCACGTTGCCCCTCAATTCTTTGTACGACACAATATGAAAATAAGTTGTGTGTTCCACTACACATAGTTACACGAGTACACATGTACACTCCCTTGTACACACACCCACACACGAGTTTACATACACAGCGGTGTAGAAAAATGCACGAATGTGCATCCACCCCGCTTTGTACACACAAAGATAAAGATCCCCCGTATAGCCTTAACAGACTGTAGGGGCAAGTGCTGTTAGCGAGCACCTGTGAAGGCCGCAACGGTAAACGAGGGGGTGGTGGCCAGAACCACGCCCGACCGCCTTTGTCTCCCCAGTGGCAATGTTTACACACCGCACCAGGTACTCATTTGAGGCTGAGTCGACCTAGGGGAGGCCCGGGACCGGTTCAGATAATCGTCACTGGTGTTGGCCGTGAGCGGGAATCGAACCCGTGTCACCGGGTTCATAGCGCAGCGCGCTAACCGCTACACCACAGCTCCCCACATATACACTCCCTTGTACACACACCCACACACGAGTGGACTTACACAGTGCTGTAGGGAAATGCACGAATGTGCATACACACCGCTTTGTTAAGTGGTCTTGTTGAGCTAAAGTTGGAGAAAGACTTTGCTTACACACGCTTACAAGCCATACCATTTCGATTATCAATAAAAGTGTTTGAGATCAATCGTAATAATTGTCGTGAATTAAATTAAACAAATCACCTTGATTTACTGACGCGCTCAAATCAACACAAATACTTAAATATTTTTTATAAAACAAAGTCAGTACACTATACATTTGCACCTCTTAGTCAAAATCAAACTGGACATCAGCATTTTGATACTTCAGACTCTATGTCGATGTTAAATCCTCTAAACTTGCATCAGTTTAAAAGACATTGTCGGGTGAATATTGGCAAATTAACACGAAACACGGAATAATGCATGGATATGTAGATATTTATTTAAACGGAAGCGTACAATTATGCAGTGAGATATGCATATGTATTAAGGTTAAATTACAATGGCCGGATTAGCGAAGCTATGTTGCTACATATGCGGATTGTTAATGTAAAAATTAACAATTGAATGCAAAGTCTATGATAATCCAAGACGAAACAAAGGATTTGAATGCTAGAGGGGAGTTATAAGGGGCTTAAAATCAGACCTCAAGACCATTTCGAGAGGGATTTCACTGAGGATAGACGCGCAACTCCTCGCTCTGCAGATTACCCTTCTCCTGCGAGACACAGCCTGGCGAGCCCGATTGACTGGCGACTGGGAGAGTTCGTAGCGATCTCTTCAGACGGGTTACAGGGACATCGACACGCCGTGCATCAACAAGTAAGTGTCTTCGTTAGTGGATAAAACTGGTAGTCGCGTGTAGCCCGACTTACGAGACGTTAATGTGTGTCGGTTAGACGTTAGTGAGAGTTTGCTTTTTGGCGATTTGAGCCAGACATCCACGCAGCTTAGAGGGTGCCTTTAACTCTCAACAACACCCGCGACTGTTACTCTGCTCTGAAGAATCAGTCACATGGAGCAGATGAACTCTCCACAGCGCCACGCACACACGGGCGAGAAGCCGTTCAATTGCTCTGTGTGTGGGAAGGCATTTTCACTGAAATCAATCTTCACACTCACCAGAAAACACACTCGGGCGAGAAGCCGTTCAATTGCTCTGTTGTGGGAAGGCATTTGCAAGGAAGTCACATCTTCACACTCACCAGAAAACACACTCGGGCAAGAAGCCATTCAATTGCTCTGTGTGGGAAGGCATTTGCGGAGAAATCAACTCTTAACAGACACCAGAAAACACACACGGGCGAGAAGCCATTCAAGTGCTCTGTTTGTTTGAAGGCATTTGCAGAGAAATCATATCTTCACAGTCACCAGAAAACACACACAGGCGAGAAGCCGTTCAAGTGCTCTGTGTGTGGGAAGGCATTTGCGAGAAATCACATCTTAACAGACACCAGAAAACACACACAGGCGAGAAGCTGTTCAAGTGCTCTGTGTGTGGGAAGGCATTTTCACGTAAACCACATCTTAACAGACACCAGAAAGACACACGGGCGAGAAGCCATTCAGGTGCTCTGTTTGTGGAAGGCATTTGCTCAAAAATCAATCTTAACACTCACCAGAAAACACACTCGGGTGAGAAGCCGTTCAATTGCTCTGTTTGTTTGAAGGCATTTTCACAGAAATCAACTCTAAATACTCACCAAAGACACACACGGGTGAGAAGCCATTCAAGTGCTCTGTGTGTAGGAAGGCATTTTCACAGAAATCACATCTTCACAGTCATCAAAAAATACACTCGGGTGGGAAGCCATTTAAGTGCTCTCTTTGTGGGAAGGCATTTGCATGGAAATCAAATCTTAACAGTCACCAGAAAATACACTCAGGCGAGAAGCCATTCAAGTGCTCTCTTTGTGGGAAGTCATTTACATGGATGTCAGCTCTTCACAGGCACCAGAAAACACACTCGGGTGAAAAGCCATTCAATTACTCTACGAGGGAGAGGACATTTTCACGGTCATCACCCGAAACAAGCATCAGAAGATCCGCAATGATAGAGAAGTGAAATCAAAAGGTGTAATGCAAAGTGCTGCAATGAGTCCTGAAAAAATGCATCTTTCGAACCTATACAGGTGAATCCTGAGAGATGCCTAGATGTAGTGGATGTCATGAGTCCTGACAACAATTCTCTTTCGACCTCATGCAGTTGGATCCTGAGAGGTTGCTGGATGTAATGAGCCCTGCGACAATTCCTCTTTCGACCCCATGCAGGTGGATACTGAGATATGGCTGCTGGAATGGCTGGAGAGTCAAAGTTTTGAGTACTTCTGTTAACTCTTGAAGTCCTGGAATGTGCATGTTTGTGTCTCTGTTAGATCAGTTAATAAGGTACGAATTATTATTTCCGTGATTTCCAGTACTCCAAGCTAGAGTGATGTTTCGGCCACAACGCAAGCAGCCGTCGTCAGGTGGAGAACAGGTCCGTCAAGTAGTCATTCAGACTCTGTCTACTTGACAGACCTATTCTTCACCTGAAGATGGCTGCTTGCGTTGTGGCCGAAACGTCGTGAAAATTATTTTATTATGTTTTATTTTTATTATTTTATTACTTCACTTCTACGTGACTTTACCAAAAGAACCAAGAAGATTGATCCCTGCAGTCACGAAAGCTTTAAATCGAAATAGAGTGATGTTGTGAATGCTCTATAATGTGTTCAGATGAACGTATTCCTTTTAAGTTCCAGAAGTGTTCACTTATTTCAGGATGACAACAATGTTATACTTCTATAGATGCGTTGCTTCGTCTGGTGGTTGTATCATCGGGACTGGTAAATGTTCGGTGTTTATGGTAGAAGGTGCCATGTCATCTTCACAGCTAATTGCGTGTTAAAGTTTATTCTAGACTTCGTCACGTTAAGGTGGTGCTTTGTAGTCCTATCGGACTACTTGTTGATGTGTGTGAAGCGCAGTGGTTGTGTGGTGGTTCAATTTCTAATTTTACTCTCGTGGTTAAGTGGTTTTGTTGATTTAAAGTTGGAGAAATACTGTGATCACAACTTTGCTCAATATTTTAAATGTTCTTAATTTTCGATTTAAGCTTTCGTGACTGCAGGGATTCATCTTCTTGGTTCTTACGGTAAAGTCAAAAATATTGGAAATAATAAAATAATAATATTTAAGATGTTTTATTTATATTATTTTATTATTTCCATTCTACGTGACTTTACTGAAATAACCAAGAAGATGTTCTTAAAAATGTTTATCATTGTGTAATAAACAAAATAACTTAAAATAATTAGTTTCAGAGTGTTCGTGGATTGCACGTTCGTTGTTCTTGTGTTTGATGGCTTGGACTTCTGGACGAATGGCTTCAGTCGAAAAGGACGTCAATGGGGAAATCGACGTTTACGTGTTAGATTTTAGGAATATGTTATAACTGTTGAATTCCTATTGGGAAATCATCTGCCTAGTTCCTTCCTGTTTGAGCATGCGTATTAATAAAGATTTCGATACGAGTGTTAACGTGAATTTTCTTGTAGATTAATAAAGACCTGAATTGTTTTTAAGATAACTAATCGTCCCTTATTGAAGAAGGGAATAATAAAATAATAAAAATAAAAACTAATTCTTTGTTATAAAATAATTTTATCATGTTTTATTTTAATTAAATAATAAAATATTAATTTTAAAACTGAATAAAAATAACTTTATTAAATTATTATGTTTTATTATTATTTTATTATTGCCCTTCTACCTGACTTTACCGAAAGAACCAAAAAGGTTAATTTACTTGCAGAACAATAACGACCTGACATGTTAAAGATGACTAATCGTCCCTTATTGCTACAATGTTCATAGCGAACACGCGTGGAGGCGAGTTTCAGGTGAAGCATCTCCAGCACACAAGTTGACCCTCACCTGGCAGCATCGTGGCTGTCCGCTGATCACACTCATGACGTCACACTCATGACGTCACACGCACGAGCTGTAGGGGCGGGGCTCTGTCCGCTCAGTGGCGCTGTTTTCATTAATTTAGCACCACGAGCGGGGAGTCTCATCCCTGTAGTTCCCTGTTGTGGTGCCGCATTCATCACCACGTTGCCCCTCAATTCTTTGTACGACACGATATGAAAATAAGTTGTGTGTTCCACTACACATACTTACACGAGTACACATATACACTCCCTTGTACACACACCCACACACGAGTGGACATACACAGCGGTGGAGAAAAATGCACGAATGTGCATCCACCCCGCTTTGTACACACAAAGATAAAGATCCCCCGTATAGCCTTAACAGACTGTAGGGGCAAGTGCTGTTAGCGAGCACCTATGAAGGCCGGAACGGTACACGAGGGGGTGGTGGCCAGCACCACGCCCGACCGCCTTTGTCTCCCCAGTGGCGATGTTTACACACCGCACCAGGTACTCATTTGAGGCTGAGTCGACCTAGGGGAGGCCCGGGACCGGTTCAGATAATCGTCACTGGTGTTGGCCGTGAGCGGGAATCGAACCCGTGTCGCCGGTTCATAGCGCAGCGCGCTAACCGCTACACCACCGCTCCCCACATATACACTCCGTTGTACACACACCCACACACGAGTGGACATACACAGTGCTGTAGGAAAATGCACGAATGTGCATACACACCGCTTTGTACATACACACACGGGTGCACATGCATACACGAGTGCGTACACCCATTTGTGCATCTATACATACACACATATGTATAGATGCACAAATGAGTGTAAATGCATCGGGGTGTAGATACATGCACAGTGTAATTGCACACAGCAATATACATAAACACATGTGCACGTATACAGCAGTGTGCATGCTCAGGGATTGCGTTTCAACACACACAAATATGCGAGCACACACGATTGTACATACATACACACACGTGTACAGACCCACACGTGTCCATGAACGAGTGTAAATACACACACGAGTGCACATACACACGAATATACCCACAGAGAAGTACACACCCATGTCCATACACATGGCTACAGTTCCCTGCTGTAATGGCTGGTGCTTATGCTAGAAGGTGGCATGTGTTGTAATTATTGCACAGCAAATGATGTGAGCGTGCTGTCTTGTTGATTCCAAACTTTGTCACGTTAAGGTGGTGCTTCGTAGTCCTATCGGATTACTTGTTGATGTAGTGTGATGCGCATTGGTTGTGAGGTGTTTCAATTCCTGATTTTACTCTCGTTGTTAAGTGGTCTTGTTGAGCTAAAGTTGGAGAAAGACATTGCTCACACACGCTTACAAGCGATACAATTTCGATTATCAATAAAAGTGTATGACAGCAATCGTAATAATTGTCGTGAATTAAATTAAACAAATCACCTTGATTTACTGACGCGCTCATATCAACACAAATACTTAAATATATTTTTTTAAAACAAAGTCAGTACAGTATATATTTGTACCTCTTAGTCGAAATCGAACTGGACATCAGCATTTTGATACTTCAGACTGTATGTCGATGTTAAATCCTCTAAACTTGCTTCAGTTTAAAGGACATTGTCGGGTGAATATTGGCAAATTATCACGAAGCACGAATTATGCATGGATATGTATATCTTTATTTAAACGGAAGCATACAATTATGCAGTGAGATATGCATATGTATTAAGGTTAAATTGCAATGGCCGGATTAGCTAAGCTATGTTGCTACATATGCGGATTGTTAATGTAAAATTAACAATTGAATGCAAAGTCGATGATAATCCAAGACGAGAACAAAGGAATTGAATGCTAGAGGGGAGTTATAAGGGGCTTAAAATCAGACCTCAAGACCATTTCGAGAGGGATTTCACTGAGGATAGACGCGCAACTCTCGCTCTGCAGATTACCCTTCTCCTGCGAGACCCAGCCTGGCGAGCTCGATTGCCTGGCGACTGGGAGAGTTCGTGGCGATCTCTTCAGACGGGTTACAGGGACATCGACACGCCGTGCATCAACAAGTAAGTGTCTTCGTTAGTGGATACAACTGGTAGTCGCGTGTAGCCCGACTTACGAGACGTTACTGTGTGTCGGTTAGACGTTAGTGAGAGTTTGCTTTTTGGCGATTTGAGACAGACATCCACGCAGCTTAGAGGGTGCCTTTAACTCTCAACAACACCCGCGACTGTTACTCTGCTCTGAAGAATCAGTCACATGGAGCAGATAAACTATCCACATCGCCACGCACACACGGGCGAGAAGCCGTTCAATTGCTCTGTGTGGGAAGGCATTTTCACGGAAATCCATCTTAACAGACACCATAAAACACGCGGGCGAGAAGCCGTTCAGTTGCTCTGTGTGTGGGAAGGCATTTTCACGGAAATCCCATCTTAACAGACACCATAAAACACGCGGGCGAGAAGCCGTTCAATTGCTCTGTGTGTGGGAAGGCATTTTCACGGAAATCGAATCTTAACGATCACCAGAAGACACACACGGGCGAGAAGCCATTCAAATGCTCTGCGTGTGGGAAGGCATTTTCACATAAATCACATCTTAACAGACACCAGAAAACACACTCGGGTGAGAAGCCATTCAGTTGCTCTGTTTGTGGGAAGGCATTTGCGGAGAAATCACATCTAAAGAGACACCAGAAAACACACACGAACGAGAAGCCATTCAATTGCGCTGTGTGCGGGAAGGCATTTTCACGGAAATAAAATCTTCAGTCACAAGAAAACACACTCGGGCTAGAAGCCATTTCATTGCTCTACGAGGGAGAGGACATGTTCACGGCCATCACCCCGAAACAAGCACCAGAAGATCCGCAATGATAGGGAAGTGAAATCAAAATGTAGAATTCAAAGTGCTGCAATGAGTCCTGAAAAAATGCATCTTTCGAACCTATGCAGGTGGATCCTGAAAGATGGCGAGATGTAGTGGATGTAATCAGCGCTGACGACAATTCCTCTTTCGACCCCATGAAGTTGGATCCGGAGAGATGGCTGGATGTAGTGGAGTGGCTGAAGACTCAAACGTATTGAGTACATCTGTTAACTGTTGCCCTGTGTATATTCGTGTCTCTTAGATATATTTTTTCAGTGATTTCCAGTACTCCGAGCTAGAGTGATGTTGTGAATGCTCTATAATGTGTTCAGATGAAAGTATTCCTTTTAAGTTCCAGAAGTGTTCACTTATTTCAGGATGACAACAATGTTATACTTCTATAGATGCGTTGCTTCGTCTGGTGGTTGTATCATCGGGACTGGTAAATGTTGGTGTTTATGGTAGAAGGTGCCATGTCATCTTCTCACAGCTAATTGCGTGTTAAAGTTTATTCTAGACTTCGTCACGTTAAGGTGGTGCTTTGTAGTCCTATCGGACTACTTGTTGATGTGTTGTGAAGCGCAGTGGTTGTGTGGTGGTTCAATTTCTAATTTTACTCTCGTGGTTAAGTGGTTTTGTTGAGCTAAAGTTGGAGAAATACTGTGATCACAACTTTGCTCAATATTTTAATTTTTTATCATTGTTTAGTAATAAATAACTTAAAATAATAGGTTTCAGAGTGTGCGTGGATTGCACGTTCGTTGTTCTTGTGTTTGATGGCTTGGACTTCTGGACGAATGGCTTCAGTCGAAAAGGACGTCAATGGGGAAATCGACGTTTACGTGTTAGATTTTAAGAATATGTTTTAACTGTTGAAATTGGGAAATAATTTGCCTAGTTCCTTCCTGTTTGAGCATGCGTATTAATAAAGATTTCGATACGAGTATTAACGTGAATTTTCTTGCAGATTAATAAAGACCTGAATTGTTTTTAAAGATGACTGATCGTACGTTATTTCAACCATATCCTTCCTTAAAAAACACGGACGAGTAGACATACACACACAAGTGTGCTTATAAACACGACTGTCTATACAGCGGTGTGCATTCACACACGAGTGTGCATGTGTTTCTACGAGTTTTAACTTAATTTACTTGCAGAACAATAAAGACCTGACATGTTAAAGATGACTAATCGTCCCTTATTGAAGAAGGGAATAAAAAAAATAAAAATAAAAAATAAAATTTATTATAAATTATTTTATTATTTTTTATTTCCCTTCTACGTGACTTTACCGAAAGAACCAAGAAGATGAAGAAGAAAATAAAACATAATAAAATAATTGTATTATGTTTTATTTTTATTATTATTATTTCCCTTCTTCGTGACTTTACCGAAAGAACCAAGAAGGTTAATTTACTTGCAGAACAATAAAGACCTGACATGTTAAAGATGACTAATCGTCCCTTATTGCTACAATGTTCATAGCGAACACGTGTGGAGGCGAGTTTCAGGTGAAGCATCTCCAGCACACAAGTTTACCCTCACCTGGCAGCATCGTGGCTGTCCGCTGATCACACTCATGACGTCACACTCATGACGTCACACGCACGAGCTGTAGGGGCGGGGCTCTGTCCGCTCAGTGGCGCTGTTTTCATTAATTTAGCACCACGAGCGGGGAGTCTCATCCCTGTAGTTCCCTGTTGTGGTGCCGCATTCATCACCACGTTGCCCCTCAATTCTTTGTACGACACAATATGAAAATAAGTTGTGTGTTCCACGACACATGCTTACACGAGTACACACATACACTCCCTTGTACACACACCCACACACGAGTGGGCATAGCAGTGTATAAACATAGACGAATATGCATACATATACACACGAATGTGCATATACAGGGGTGTACATACAGATATGCAACGCAGTGTACATAAACACACGAGTGTACATACAAAGCATTGTACGTCAACTAGGATTGCGTTCCACTGCGAACACGCACGTTTGTACCTACATACATATGCACACAAATACATGTACATGCACACACGAGTGCTCGTCTTGTTGTAGTGTTTCCTATGTAATGGTTTATGGTATACGCAGAAGTACAAAATGTGCACTTCACACCTACGCGCCCTTTGCCCATTGATCATGATGATGATGAATAACATGCTACTTGATCTAACAGAGAAACGAAGCGTTATAAAAGCGCAGCAAAAAAAGGGGAAATTGAGCAACCCAAAAATCCAAAAAGAGTTTTGTGTACACAAACATAATTATTGTAACATGTCAACTCGTATCATAATGGTAAACGATGAACCTGAGTTATCTTCACGCAAACATAATTATTGTAACATCTGTGAACTTGTTTCATAATGATAAACAATGAAGCAGAGTTTTATATGCACACAAACATTATTATTGTAATGTTTGTCAACTAATGTGTTTAACAATAATAAACAATGGACGTGAGTTGTTAGCGTAAGAAGCAAGGAAATGTGTACTTAGCATAGGCGTGTTGAGGCCTTGTGCCATGCGTAGCCCCCGTCCTGGCCTACATTGGCACTTCACACCTACGCGCCCTTTGCCCATTGATCGTGATGATGATGATGATGAATAAACATGTAACTTGATGTAACAGAGAAACGAATGCTTACAATTGTAACAATAAATATACTCAACGAGTTTTGATTAGGATGGTGCGGTTAAATAGCTATTCCAATCCATTGAGATTGCACATTCAGCAAATTATAATGCG
>NW_024705442.1:0-43989 GCF_018977255.1 Callorhinchus milii | reverse complement strand
CTTGGAAAATGTAGAGCCTATGAACAAGTCCAGGTCATTTTAGCAGATTAGCAACAGCAGTGATCCCAATGCTGACCCCTGTGGGACACTATTTCACTACTCGCTCCGGTTAGGAACATAATCGTTCACCAGCATTCCCTGCTTTCCTTCTCCCAGACCGGTCGGTATCCACGTTTAAAATCCACATGAACTACATGAGATGCATTACGTTCATCCACCAAAACTCTCCAGCAGCTTTGTGAGACACGATTTGCCTTCAACAATTATGTGTTGGCCTCTCCTATATTAAACCATATTATTCTTAGTGATAATATGATTTGACCTGGATTACATTCTCTAGATTTTTTCTAGCTACTGAATTTGGGCTGAATGGTCAGTTGTTCCCGGGATTATCTATCTGATTCTTTTTGTGCAGTGGAGTAACATTTGCGAAACACCAGTCCACGGGTAGATACCCACTATCCAATGAGGCTTGAAAGATTGTGGCTGGATCAAACAACCCTAACTTTACGAAGTCAAAATTTACGTTGCCCCGGATTACTGCAACTCTCCATCCCTATGGAAACCCCTGTTGTCCAAGGAGGATTGAAATTTTGTGGCCATATTTGCCGTTATTTCAACACTTACTTCCCTCTGTAATCCAGGATGCATCCCGTACTGACCGAGTGAATGATCTAACGTGAGCACCGACAAACATTTTATTACCTCCTCTCGGTTTAATCTTATCTTGTACAATTTACCTACCCACGCCTCCGATAATGTGGCATTCGCTGCATCATCTTCTTTTAATAAGGCAGATATAAAATACTCATTCAGCATGCCAGCCATGCCCTCTTCCTCAAAAGAAGATTTCTTCGTTTGTCCCTGATTAGGTCCAACCAAATTTAATAACATTATATTATAAATATGTTTATAAAATACTTTGGGCTTCCCATTAATGTTATCAGCTATTCGTTTGTATACAATCTCTTGACCCCACTTGTTTGACAAACTTAATAAAGAAAATACTAAGATGTGAAAAATCGACTTAGGTCAAAATCTTGCAAGGCATAGCAATGGCAACAGTAGTGTTTTTATAATTACGCTAAGAGAAAGCGAGTACTCAAGTGAAGTGTGGGAGAGTTAAAGCCAAATGAGGACGAACTATAAAGCGCAATAAGGAAGCGGGAGGCTTGAAGAATGCATTGTTTCCTTCTCTTTTCTCAGTTGAGGAAGAGGACAAAATAACGGTGGTACAAGCGAAACCAAAAATAAGCAAAACAGAAGCATCAGATGGATTCATTGTGAATAATAACATAGTAATTGTGCATATAATGGAAATAAGGATGAACACATCGCAGCGACCCGACATATTGCAACCTCGTACATGAAAATAAATATTGGATCAAATTCCAGATGAATTATGCATAATTTTCCAAACCTCTCTACATTTGGGAATTGTCCGATTGGATGGGTGAATTGCCAATGTCACTTCTTTATTTAAGAAGTGACAGAGGGAGAATCGAAATAACTACAGGTTTTTCAGCTTCATTTCATTTGTATGGAAATCACTGGAATTTCTCATCAGGAAAAGTGTGACTCCGCATTTGGAAAATATTAACTGATCAAAGGGCGTCAGCGCGGATTTGTGAAAGGAAGATCATGTCTTACAAATCTGATTGATTACCTGAAAAAGCCCATTAACATGGTTCTTAAGAGAGGACAATATATGTCGTCTAATGCTCTTTCAAATGGCATTGGATTAAGTTCCATACAAGATGTCAATCGCAATAAAAAAAGACAATGGATTTGGGGGAAACATCGCACTTTGGCTCGGTAATTGGGTGCGAGGCAGGAAACTGTTGGTACAACAACAACAACAAGATTCCATTTATAAAGCGCCTTTCACGTCAGGAGGACGTCCCAAGGCGCTGCACAGTTGGGTCATGACCCGAGCATGGGGGAAATGGTCAGGGTGAGGGGAGGGAAGGGAGGGAGCAAGGAGGGGGAAATGGTTAGGGTGAGGGGAGGGAAGGGAGGGAGCGAGGAGGGGGGAGAGAGTCGAGAGGGGAGCTGAAGGCACGGTCAAAGAGAAAGGTTTTGAGACCGGCCTTGAAGGAGGAAAGGGAGGAAGCAAGGCGAAGGCACTGGGGGATGGAGTTCCAGAGCCTGGGGGCTGAGAGGCTGAAGGCCCGACCACCGATGGTAGGGCGGTTGGGGCGGGGACGTGGAGCAGACCAGAGCCAGAGGAACGGAGGGTACGGGCAGGTAGGTAGGGGGATAGTAGGTTGGAGAGGTAGGAGGGAGCAAGGCCGTGAATGGCCTTGTAGGTGAGGATGAGGATCTTGAAATCAATCCTCTGGGGATGGGGAGCCAGTGGAGGCGAGCGAGGGTGGGAGTGATGTGGTCGCGAAGCCTGGTGCGGGACAGTACACGAGCTGCAGAGTTCTGAATGACCTGCAGCTTGTGGAGGGAGGTGGCGGGAAGGCCGGCGAGGAGAGAGTTCCCATAGTCCAGCCTTGAGGTGACAAAGGCGTGGACCAGGGTTTCAGCAGCGTGAGGGGTGAGGTAGTGCCGTAGTCTGGCGATGTTCCGAAGGTGATGGAAGGCGGTGCCAGTTGTGGTGCGGATGTGAGGGAGAAAGGACAGCTCAGGGTCGAACAAAACGCCGAGGTTCCTGACTGGCTTTGAGAGGTGGAGAGTGCAGCCTTGGATGCTGATGGTGTCAGCGCCTGAGGTGCGGAGGCGCTGACGTGAGCCAATCAGGAGGGCCTCGGTTTTTCGCACGTTGAGCTGAAGAAAGTTGTCTCTCGTCCAGGACTCGATGTCGGACAGGCAGCTGTCAGGACATCGGTGGTCGTGGAGTTAACTCCATGTCTGCGGATGATGTCACCGAGGGGGAGCATATAGAGGGTGAAGAGGAGGGGACCGAGGACAGAGCCCTGAGGGACACCACATGAGACAGTACGGGGGGTGGAGGAGAAGCCATTCGTCGAGAAAAAGTGAAGACGGTGAAAAAGGTACGACCTAAACCACTCAAGGACAGTGCCTTGAAGGTTGAGGTGTTAGGACAAGCGGTGGAGTAGGATCGCGTGGTCGACCGTATCGAATGCTGCCGATAGGTCGAGGAGGACGAGGAGGCAGAGGGAGCCCTGGTCAAAGATGGTCAGGATGTCACTGGTGTCCTTGACCAGGGCAGTTTCTCTGCTATGGACAGCACGGAAAACCGATTGAAGGGTTTCGAATAGTGAATGGTTGGAGAGGAAAGAGCGCAGCTGGGAGGCGACAACTCGTTCCAGGACCTTGGATAGGAAGGGAAGGTTGGAGATGGGCCGGTAGCTTGATAGCTGCGACGCATCAAGGGAGGNTTTTTTTTAAGGTGGGAGTGATGGTGGCAGTTTTTAAGGGAATGGGAACAGAGCCAGAGGAGAGGGACAGGTTGACGATTTCTGTCATATTTGGGGCAAGGAGGTGGATCTTGGAGATAAGGAGTGGAGTGGGGATGGGGTCAAGGGAGCATGTGGTAGGTTTCAGGGAGAAGATTACTTTGGTGACAGAGGATGGGGAAACGGGTACGAAAGTGTGCAGGGGATGATGGGTAGGAGTCGGAGTGTGGGAGTGAAGGGGTTCGTGGTGGGTGGTTGTTGGAGAGGAAGTGACCGCGGAGCGAATTCTCTTGATTTTGGATTCAAGGAAATCCAGCATCTCCTCGCAGTGAAGGTTGGAGGAGATGACCTGTGCGGGGTGGCGGGGGGGACGGAGGAGTTGGGATGTGGTAGAGAACAGTATCCTGGGGTTGTCCTTCGCCTCCAGTATTATCCTGGAGTATAATGACGAATTGGCCGAGGTTAGAGTGGAGCGGTAGATTTTGAGGAGGTCCAGCCAGATTTGTCGGTGGACCGTTAGGCCAGATTTGACCCAGATTCGTTCAGCGGCCCGCACCTGGCTCTTCAGTGAGCGGAGGTGGGTGGTGAACCGGGTGGAGGAGCGAGAGTAGGAGATAATACGGGAGGTGATAGGGGCTAGAGTGTCAAGTGTGGAGGAGAGGGTGTTGTGGAGGAGGGTGAGAGCAGAAGAGGGGTCGGTAAGGGTTGAGGGCCAGCGGGAGAGGAGTTCAGAGGACTCCAAGGCAGAGGTTAGGAATTGAGGGTGTAAGTTCTTCCAGGGGCGGTAGAAGAAGGTGGTGGGTCTGGTGGAGGTGGGGATGGGGGTGGAAGTGATGAAGGAGATGAAGTCGTGGTCGGAGACGGCCTTGTCGGTGATGGTGACATCCGAGACACTGAGGCCCCGGGTGATCACCAAGTCGAGTCGGTGGCCGTGACTGTGAGTCGGGGAGTTGATGTGGAGAGAGAGGTTGAGCGAGGAGAGCAGGGAAGAGAAATCTGAGCAGATTGAGCAGGAGGGCGTGAAGTGCAGTTTAAAGTCGCCCAGGATGATAGGGGCTAGAGTGTCAAGTGTGGAGGAGAGGGTGTTGTTGAGGAGGGGGAGCGTAGAATAGGGGTCAGTGAGTGTTGAAGGGCAGAGGGAGAGGATTTCAGAGGACTCCAAGGCAGCGGTTAGGGATTGACGGGGTAACTTCTTCGACGGGCGGTAGAAGATGGTGGTGGGTCTGGTGGAGGTGGGGAGGGGGGTGGAGTTGGTGAAGGAGATGAAGTGGTGCTCGGAGATGGCCTTATCGGTGATAGTGACATTCTAGACATTGAGGCCCCGGGTGATCACCAAGTCGAATGGGTGGCCGTGACTGTGAGTGGGGAAGTTGATGTGAAGGGAGAGGAAGGAAGAGCAGGAAAGGCAAGGAGAGCAGGAAAGAGAAATCTGAGGAGATTGAGCAAGACGGTATAGGTTAAAGTCGCCCAGCATGATGAGGCGATCAGAGCAGAGGCAGAGAGATGTGAGAAGTGTTGAGATATCAGAGATAAAGGTGGGAGAGGTTTTAGGGGGCCGGTAGAGGAGGAAGATTTTAAGTGAGAGGAAGGAGGGGTGGGAGAGAGTTAACTCTTTGGCTTGTTGTCATTTAGTTATAAGAGGTGACGCCCTGCCCCTGTCTGTTATTCTTTCAAAAACAGAGAAAACCAGATGAGTCCTATCCCAAGACTGTCAGTCCAGTTGTCCCCCACACTTAACTTAAAAGTTAACCCATTCACAACATCTATTATGATTCCAGCCGTATACAAAAAGGGTACATTCTAACAATACGGCTGCATAAGAAATAATGACTTCTCATCAACTTTTTTCCAAATTCGATGTTAGATTATATATATTTACAGCTAGTGCATAGTTGCGATTAAATGCATTATATAATCCGTCAATATAACTGATTGCGTGTCCCTTGGCAGCTTTACCACATTTTTCAAAAATTACATTAAGATCTCCTCTGTCGTATTCCACAGCTATCATAAAAGCTCTACACAATCCTTACATAGAAAGTAAGAAGAAATGCACAAAGGGACTATGATAAAAAAACGCAATTACACGGGAAATCAAGAGCAGCAAGAACTTTTTATCAATGCATTAATAAAAAGGAGTTTAAGAAAGGGAAATGTGAGAGAAACAAAGATAGTTATAGGTCTCCCGGCTTCCCAATGTATGTCTATTACCCTTCTCTCTGAAAATCACACAGGTACACCTACAGAGCTGGCAATCCTCGGCTCTCTCATTCACTCACTCACGTCTCTCTCATTCGCGCAACTGCATATACACAGAAGAACACACTGATGCTCCGACATAGACGCTGAATCACACACGGGCATATATATGGCAGTTTAATAAGCTTCTTACTGATTCATCCCAATCATACACACCCAGAAGTAGAGAGAGCAATACACTCACATACCCACTCGCTTGTAATAATTTCCAATAAAAAAATCATTGGTATATATGTGAGTTTCTTTATTATCAACTAAACACAGTCCAATCCAATAACTATAACAACAACAATTGTCCCATAACCAATGTCCTATTGCACTTGCTGTCTTGACCTCGTTAACTTTTTTTCTGAAACCCCATTTGCTTCTAAAAGGTACAAGCTACACAAAGGCTAGTAGTTTAAGCAGTACTGTGGCTCTAATCATGATACTGAAGCGACGACGGACAGTCCGTTGGGAGCTTTACATTATCTCGAACCATGATTTTGGAATGTGGACTCACATTGTAGGTGGATCTTTACTGTATTCTCCAAACGTGACCTGAGAGTGTGGAAGCGCAGTATAGATCGAGCTGTTCCATGCCTGTAACTCAGAAATTGCAGTAAGGACGAACAGTGTAAAGGGAGCTTTAATGTGTTTCAGGAAATGAACTGAGTGGATGCATATTGTAAATGTAGATTTGTTCTGTCTCTATTCTTGAACTGTGAGTGTCGATGGACAGTAGAGGGACCTTTGTTTTGCTTTTAACCCTGAAATGTGAGTGCGGGCGCACAATGTAGATGAAGCTTTATTGTGTCTGCATCAGTGACCTGGGATTGGGGAAACGGAGTATATAGTGAGCCAAATTCTCTCTCTTAAGCTGACTTGGGAATTTGGATGCACAGTGCAGAGGTAGATATATTCTGATTGTAATCCCGACATGGAAGAGCGGACCGAGAGTGTAGAGTGAGATTTATTCTGTCTTTATCCGAGACCTGGAAATGCGTACGATAGCCTGGAATGAGTTTTACATTGTCTTTAAAAATGACTTGTGAGTGTGGACAGACATTTTAGGGATTTACTGATTTCTTTTATTCAGGCAGCAGGTCATCGGCATCGATGAACACGTTGTTAACGAAATAATCTAACGATTATTAGAAATGGAAATGTAAACGCGATTTTCAGCTGCTCTCTGAATTTAGTCTGAGTAACTGCATTATATACACATGTTTGTACAGGAATTCAACAGCTGCAGCATGGCGCCAGTTTCATACAAAACGTGCAAAAGATCATTGGAGTCTATGTGGTGATCTTTTTTCAAAATCGTCCAATATAAGATAACCGATACTTGTGTCATCCATAATAATGTAAAACTGGCGGAAACAGCAAATAGTAAAACGATGGATTTCCTTCTGTTCTTTATCTCCGGATCTCTGTCACTCGCTCCTCTATTCCAGTCCCCAGTGCTGTATCCCCGCAATCTACTGCGGGCTCGACTGGCCTGACCCTGAGTGAGAGACCCGAGGATCCAGTAAGTCTCCCTCGTCTATGAGAGGATAAAGGTGTAATTTCACAACATTGAAGATATTTCTGATCTTGACGCTTTCTTGCACACTTGCACGGATAAATTTATATTTATTTCATTCCCTGTTTGAGTGATGGCTTGACAAACATTGAGGCATCGCGAGAGTTAATGTTGACAGTTTGATGAGGAGCAAAACCATTGGGTATTAACGTGTTTGACTTTACTTGACACACGTCTGAAATACGATCATAAGAACATAAGAATGTAGGAATCTCCTCAGCCAAAGTAGACAGAGACCCATCTCGTTTGCCTTCCAGCATTCTTGCAGTCGCTTGGCATGACTTGTTAAAAACTTTCTTATGCATCTTTGTATGTGTGTCTCTCTCTGCCTGTGCGTATGTTACTGGGACAACCCGTGGCATGGAGGGCGCTATGCAATTTGATGTTTTTCTTGTTTCAGCTTGGGACTGTGTTTGTGTCTGTGCGCGTGTGTGTGTGTATTCTGTGAGTGAGTATGCGTGTGTGTCTCTGTTTACGGAGGTGTCTCTGTGTTTCATTTCCTCTTTACATATCTGTTTGCGTTGGGGAATGTGTATCTGTCTGTATTTGTAATTTTCTGTTACTGTGCTGTGGTATGTATGATTCGATGATTGTCTGTGTGTTTGTGGGTACGTCTGTATATATATATTTGTTTGACAATATTCTGCACAATGATATGTATCAAAAATGGAAGTGATTTTCTCCTTGTGTTCTGGCTGACAACACCATCAATAAAAATTGGACATATTTCACTGCAATCTGACATCCACAATCACTTGCAGAATTCACTGTCTCGATACTCTACAAAAGTGGTGTCCAAATGGCGGCACGCGGGCCGCATGTTTCCCGGTGGTGAATTGTTTGGCGAGATACCATTTCCAACCGTCTACCTCCCGCTCCCTCCCTGTTGAAATTCCTCTTGTGGCAGCAGCAGGACACGGCTTTTTGGAGGCCTCAGTGTGGGGAGTGGAATAATACCGGCCATTGCTGCAGTGGGTCAGGAAGGCGAGCATTTCTCTAATCAATCACATCCTTAGCCACCGCCAACTCCTCCAGCTTCAGATAGTGATTGCCGCGCGGCTGATAACAGCAATAACAAACTCCAGCGTTGCTGGGGTCAACACACTTACAGACTCGAAATGAACTGCCAATATTTAGATTAACAAGAGAATGCAATATGACACAGTTGCGTTGTTCAAATTACGTGAAATGTTTATTTGCTGATAAGGTAACTCAAGAAATAACGAAAGACAGAACGGAAACTTTGTGCAATTCAGCTGCTGGCAGAAATATTTTACAGGATAAAATTCCAGGGTTTATGTGCCACCTAATTTGCCACAACCCTCGGAGCCTCTGTCAAAGACTAAAAAATACCAACCTTACGAGAACACTTGATTTTTCTCTTTCAAATTAACGAAAGATTAATACACTATTGAATTATTTTATTTGAAAAGCCACCTCGATCCACTCCTCACCCAATAACGCTACATAAACGATTAGGCTGCTGTTCCATCCCAACTGAGCCACGTCTCCCTTCTCCATCTGTTGCATTTCCAGCCTTCTTAACACATGACTTTGGCCGTTAATTCAATTTGCCTAATCAACACCTATTTGAATGCTCTACGCATTTATTTTTTTATTCACGTTTGAGCAGGCGAATAGTATATGTTTAAAACAATATTCTGGTTGAACTGCAACACGTACTTGCTGCTTGTTGACATTGGCTGACCGGAGATGCAAAGGAACCTGGAATAAAATAATAATAATAGTAATATGAAAAAATCTGGAGGGAGGTACACAGAGCAACAAGGATGCTCACAAAATCATGGAGCCCCATTCAGCCGTTAACTGGAACCTAATTGACAGTATATTCCGTGAAAGCCTTTCAGATGGCGTAGTAATATTCTACATCGATTAAAAGGTTTATTTTTATTGCAGTGCACCGCTTGAAATAAAAGTCAGGCTATCAGTTGCCTCAATAAATTATGATTCGTTGTCAACGTTTCAAAAATTACACCGAGTGGCACACATTTACCTTTATTTAAATAGTTTAATTATGTATTTAAACGGATGGATCACTAAATATTTGACATCCTCTCTGAACTTAGATTGTGTTAAAGCGTAAATGACGGTGTTTGTGCAGCAACTCAAAACCTTAAGCATGTCTGTCACTTGTTGGACAACATACACTGGGTCTCTGTAACTTTGGTAGAAATATTTGTCTAACGTTCGTGATAATATGAAATCTAAAACATACATCAGCCATAACACGATGAAGCTGCCGGATATGGCGAAGAGTAAGATGATGGATTTTCTTCGATTCTCCATCTCTGCATCGTTGCCACTATTACTTTTCTGGTGCAGGAGGTTTCTGCGGATTCTGTTGGCGGCTAAAATGTGTCTGACTGTCACCACGTTCATCAGCAAAATCAGAAAGAATGGAACAAACGGGGTTATTATTGTGTCAAACCAATGATATACAATCCATGTGGCAGAGGTGTAGTAAGCCTCTTTGTACTGGCAATACCAAGGCACATTGTTCAGTATCTCACTGGGCTCAAATATAAAGTACCAGGGAATGCTGATGAAACAGCTCAGAGAAGATATCACTCCTACAACCACGGCTGCTGTTCTCTCGGTGCAATAACTTGTTTTCAGTTTCACACAACAGATGGCGACCAGGCGATCAAAGGTGAAAGCCACTGTGAACCAGACTGACATGTGTGTCACCGCCGACTTCAGCACCAATCTGAGTGAACACACGGGAGTGATGTCCAGAAATGTGTGATTGAAATAAAGAGAATGTATCTGGTTCAAAACCACATCGTTGATGGCGAACAGGAGATCGGCCACTGCCATGGCCACCATGTAGAGGGTGATACATTTTGAGAGCCCACACTTTCCTCGGGACAGGACCACAATGGCCAACAGATTCGCTGTGAGAAAATGGAACAGCAAACAAACATATTTACCTGTGCGCTGCGTAAGTTGATGGTATTTTGCTCAAAGTTCATTCACGCAGCAGTTTATCATCAATGCTCATGGATTGATGAGCACATTGAGAAAAAAAAATTCAAAGCATTAATAAGGAATATTGAAATGATCAAACACAGGTATCTCGCTTAACAGGCGATTCCGATAACCAATGAGCTACAGATATGATTTAACCAATGAACTACAGACGAAAAAAAACCGAGTAACATGTAAGAAGTTCAAACAAATTCCCTGTCTGTCGCCTGTTCTGTTGGACATGAAAGATCTCCTGTGACACTGCCGGAAAATGAACTCTCTCCAAATTTCCTGGCCATGTATTCACCAAATAAAGTTTGTTTCCTCAAATATTTATTGCTCTTCTCTGGTTACAATCATTTTACATTCTGACAGGACATTGTCAAGTATATCCACTGAATATAAATTTGAAGATGTGGACCATATTTAGTATCAACATGTGTTCCTGCAGATGACAACATAAATATGTAAATTCACCTCTACTAATTGAAGATTGCGTTAAAAATTCCACTGTATTAATGTGAAAATAATTCGCCTCACGCACAGCATAATTCGCAATAACGTGAAAATAAATGAAGGGCTCAATCGCGCTATTTATAGTCAGACACCGAAAATTTCGAGATTCTCCAATATTTTTCTCAGTGGTCACCACAACCCCCTCCATTCACAACATGCAACTCATTCAAAACAATTCCAAACATGGCCACTCTAACACCAACTCCGCAATTCCATCACTCCAGTCCTCGACAGGATTCCCTGCCTCCTTTCCAGAAAACACATTGAGATAAAGATACTCAAAACATTTGCAAACCATCCACTGCCCTGGCATACCTCTGCCTCTCAACCTGCTGACGGATCTGGCTCGCTTATCTGCTCAATCCTTCCCCAACGCCAGACATTCTTACAGCCAATGTGTCCTGAAACACTGGAGGCTCAATATATCCAACTCACACTCTTTTGAGTGACCGTCGGATCAGACCTGAAGATACTCTTCTTGGGCTTTTCCTATTGTCATCATTTTTACGCGTGTGCTAGCAAGCAGACCCTCAAAGAAGAAGGGAAACACTACCAGTCTCACAGCGAGAGCAGAGCTTGTGGAACCAACGACAATATCTTATCTTTGTACGAGTCACAGCTGGAGGACGAGAAGTAGATATATGTGCCATGTCGAAACTTGTGGTACATCGGGATACAAGTAAAATGTGTGTTTAACTGGTTACCTGCAATACCAATAGCTGCAAGAATAGGATAATAAACAATCAGTATCCGAAAAAGTGTTGGCAGATATTGCCACGGAAAGAAGGCTATAGCCCTCAACATTGTGTATCAATAGCGGATCGGCTGTCAGTGCTGGACACTCAAAACTGCCAGTCTTTATATCCCTGAACTGTCTCCACTGGGAATAGGCTATTTGCACAAATGATTGTGAAACATCTATATTTCTCTTCTGGCAAGAACTGCTGACTGGATTCCTTGGGGGAGGTAAGCAGGATCTCATGGGGGCTGAGCCAGCTCTTAGGTGACGTTTTCAACAACAGAAAGCTGGAATGAAATCTAATACGTGTAGCGGTCAGGGTGTGTCTGTGTCTGAGTCAGGCCAGTTACATGTTGTTTTAAATGACTGTGATTGTGGTTTGTGATCAGAGCGCATAAATGGCGGCTGAGGTCACTGTTATAAGACGGGTTTCATTACCAGGCACGTTGGTGGGGTAAAAAGAAAGGGTTGGTCATGCCCTGGCCCAACATCCAACAAAAAGTATTGTTCTTACCCAGTGAGAGTGAAACCAATATTTTTCCAAACTGTGAGAGTGGATGCAACTTATGCGCAATCTCTCTCTGTGCTAAATCAAATAATGATATTTCATAGGATAAATCTATGTGATCCGTCTTTCAAAAAATCAACACTACCTGCTTGAAGCTTCTCACTCCCTTGGGTGCATTTTCCACAGATTAACTATTCGCTAACTGAAACAGTGTTTGTGTAAATTTATTCTGAATTTCGCCCCTTCATCTTAGAAATCATGTCTCCGCGGAACCATCTTTTTTTGCGGTGTGTACATGGCCAATATACTTAGGCACTCTTCATAGTCCAGGCCCTTCATTCAATCAATCATTTTGGTTGCTAACCTCTATATCTAATAGCCGGGGTCATCACCACACTTTCCCCTGTGGGTAGACATGCTGTCAATCCTTTGCCTCCTATACTGTGCCCAGCAACGTCAATGTCAAAACGTCTTGGGTTTGGCAAGAGGGACAGTGGATGGATTCTTTGCCAGCTGTTTCCATCATTGACCTGCTTTGAAGTTTTTAGTATGTCATCTACAGCCGGGCCCAATCACTCAATCTATTTTGGATGCCCAGGACTTCAAGAGATTTTCTCTGTCTTCAGACAGATGGCCAACGAACCTCAGGTAACGACAATGAGCCATTGCCTACACAGGCCCACATCCCTGGGATCATTCTGGTACATCTCCTGTGCATCCATGCCAACACCTCAGTATCTTTCATTGCATGAGAGTGTGCACATATGAAAACAATGCTGCAGGTGCAATCTATAGAATGATATACACATACGTGCCATTGCAGGTTGACTTTCTTTACCTTTTGGCTCTACCTATAAAATTCACTACACGGTCAACTTTTATTTCGACAT
Organism: Callorhinchus milii; assembly: GCF_018977255.1. Classification (NCBI taxonomy): domain Eukaryota; kingdom Metazoa; phylum Chordata; class Chondrichthyes; order Chimaeriformes; family Callorhinchidae; genus Callorhinchus; species Callorhinchus milii. The sequence continues at coordinate 31,160 of NW_024705442.1, read as the reverse complement.
TTCGACACCCATTGATGGGAAGTATATACAAGTTCACATTCTCAATTGCTTGGGTACTGCCAGCCTCCAAATCCAGTTCCTACTCTGCACCAAGCAAAGCACTGTCGGTTGTCGACCTACATTGAATATTTGATATTTCGAGCTCAAAATCAGCAGTGGTCCCAATAAAGAACATTGGGGGACAGCACTGCAGACTTCCCTCCTTTCAGGAAATCAAACTTTCACCACCACTCTCTGCTTTCAGTATCCGAGACAATTCTGTTTCCATGCTGACACCTTCGCTTTAAAACCGAGGGCTTCTATTTTGCTTACCAGTGTCTTATATGTTACTTTCTGATACGTCTTTTGAAAATGAATAACAACACCAATTGCAGAATCTTCATCTACCTTTCCGTTACTTCACAAAAAAAACCTTACCGAATTTTTTGGGCCGTGTTGGCTGTTCTTCATTAAACCATATTTTTCAAAGTGACAATGTATTTTGTCCCTATAAGATTGTAATATCTACAAGTTGCCACACTATGAAATGATTTAGACTGGTCTGCAGTTACCGAATTTATCCTTCTGCCACTTTTTGTACAGGGAACTAACACTTGAATAACTTCCTTCCTCTGGTAGCACGCTGGTGTACAAAAAGAATTGAGAGGTTTTGCACAGAGACTCCGTTATTTCCAGCCTTACTTCCTTTCAGTCAACTTGGATTCATCCCGTCTCCTCCTAGTGACTTATCTACTCTGAGCATCGATTGATTTTTAGTAACTTGATTTTTTCTTGACCTATCCAATTTTTGTTCCCTCTTATCTCATCCTGTGGCATTGGGTGCATCCTCGCCTTCTGCGACCACTGGACAAAGATCCGGCTATTCCTTTGAAGGTTGTGTCCCCAATGACAATACCACTCAAACTCTTCTCTGTGTCCAACTGTGCATCCATTTGGTTCGGCTCCTCTCCCATGTGTTGTAATAATCCCTCCAAAATACAAAACAATAATAAATTGGTCATTTTCAATCTACGACTCTTTGTGGGACATTGCTGTGCGCAACTGGCTGCCGCGTTCGCCCACAAATATACAGTCAATTCACTTTACAGTGTGTTCTGTGAAGCGCTTTGGGACGTCCTCCTGACGTGAAAAGCGCTATATCAAATGCAAGGATTATTATTTTTATTATTATTATTATTATTATTTTTATCACACTGACCGATTTTCAGTGCGTTGGACAGATTTCTGAAAGTCACACTTCAGAATGGGAATTCTGGACTGCACTTCCCCTCTTCCTACTGCAATCACAAACTCCCTTTCTGAGCCCTCTGTGGCTGTTGGATGAAAACCACCTGAAACGTTAGGTCCACGAACACATCAACATTAACAACTTACACTTATGCATCGCCATCCACACATGTTGGCCTCTCAATGGCTGAATTGTAGACTTGGAATTCGGTGCAGTGGTGTCCGTAAGCACGGTTGGAGTTCCAGTCTTTCAGGCATGGCATGAAATGAGGGAGAATGTTCCAGATTTATGGGCGTAGTGACTGAAAATGTGAACTCTGATGCTGGGACGGAAGGTGTTTGGGTCCTTCAGGAAGCTTGTACCGGTCGAGCGGTGGAGCCGAGTTGTGGATTGTGGAGTGAGGAGGTCGGAGATGTAGGGAGATGCCAGGGAGCGAATGGATTTGAACACCTTTATGACGATCCTACAGTCGATCCTTTCGTTCATTGGGAGCCAGTGGAGCAAGGCCCGAGCTGATGGGCTGTGGTTTGGGATATTGTCTTTCGGAAATTATCAATCGACAACAGGAAGGAGACATCATGATTGTCATCCTCTCTGTCACATGTTTCTTCAAAACTTGACTTGCAAGGAGGATTGAGAAATAATGCATTTGGAACAACTCTATTTCGAATTTGATACTGCTGATGTTTATTTAGCGCTGGCCCATAGTTGAGGTTAAGTGCATCCAATAATCTTTCAACATAACAAATTGCGTGTTCCTTGGCAGCTTTTCTACATTTCGNAAAAAATTCATTAGATCTCCTCTGTCATGTTCCACAGCTATGAAAACGGCTCTGCACAAACCTTACATAAAAAGTAGTAAGAGATGCATAAAGGAAGTATGAGGAAAAAAGCTACACGGGAAAGCAAGAGCAACAGGAACTTTTCATATTAAGTAAAGGAGAGTGAGTAATGGAAACGTGAGCCGGATAGAGACAGATAAGCGTTCGATTATATTGGAAAATAATGAAATGACAGTCCTGTTAAATGAATACTTTCCTTCGGTTTTCATAGAAGGTTAATTGGCCAAAATTACCAGCGGAAAAAGTAAAATAATAATAATAGCAATGCTTGCATTTGATATGGCCCATATCACGTCTTCCGCACATCTCAAAGCGCTTCAAAGAATAATAATAATATTAATCCTTGCATTTGATATAGCGCTTTTCACGTCGGGAGGACGTCCCATAGCGCTTCACAGAACACACTGTAAAGTGAATTGACTGTATATTTGTGGGCGAAAAACGGCAGCAAATTGCGCATAGCAGCCTAACTCAAACATTCTTGGATTGAAGTTGACCAATTTATTATTGTTTTGTGTTGGAGGGATTATTATTAGACGTTTGGAGTAAGGAAACTTGCCAAAGTTGTCGCTCTGCCTGGAATTGAACCCAGATTTATCGCTTGCGGGAGAGTGCTCTAACCATAGAGCTACAGGACTCCTCGGGTAACCAGAAGTAACTCAAATGAAGGAAGTGCATGGCTTTATTATACATGAAAAAGGTAATGGATAAAATGATGGGCTAAAGATAGAAAGATTTCGCGGTCCTGTTAAGTTCCGCCCAAGGTACGAAAACAAGTTGTGCAGGAAATTGGGATAGATGCATTAGTCTTAATTTTCCAAAGCTTCTCTATATTCGGGAACTGTACCAATGGATTGGCGAATTGCAAATGTCACTCCATTACGTAAGAATTGTGGGAGGCAGAGAGAGGGAAACCAGGTGACAACAAGCTTGTCAGCTTAAGTTCAGTTGTGGGAAAGTTACTGGAATCTCTCATCAGGGTTGAAGGGATTGAGTACTTGGACAAATATGAGCTGATCAAAGAGAGTCAGCATGGATTAGTGAATAGTGTGAAATGCCTGACGGTTCTAATTGTCATGTTTAAGGCGGCCACTAACATGGTGGGTGAGAGATGGATGGTTTCTTCATGGGCTTCCAAGAGGCCTTTGATAGATCTGGTTATTTGCAAAAAAATAATGTGCGTGGAATGGGAGGTAAGTTGCGATATGCTGGTAATTGAATGGGGAGCACGAAACAGATAGAAGTGATAAAGGAAACTTCTCTGATTGGGAGGACACACCAAGCGATTCCCCAAACTGTCTGTTCTGGGCCTCCGCATTTAATTCTGGTTTTTAATCAACTCTCGTCATGTTCATCAATCTCTGTACCAACTTCCCTCGAAACGTGCTTCATATGAAGGCAGCGTGTATTGCCTTTGTGTCATTGTTTCCTCCATTTTCAGTTAGGCGATATTTGTTAGCTTGTTTATTTGTTTATTTGTTAATTTTTTTTATTTCTTTGATTTCTTTAATTTCTTTCATTTCTTTTCTTTTCATATCCAAAGTATTTATTGATTTGTTGGACAGGATATGTATTTGTTTATTTATTTATATTGAATTGACTTGTGAGAAGGAACATAGAGATGTGTCCTCAAATTTGCAAATGACATCAAGTTTAGCAGACACATTTAATTGTGTAGATGGGTGCAGCAAGATGCAAAAGGATTTAGATAGATTTAAGGAGTGGGCAGCACTGTGGCAGGTGCAATTCAATTTTCGGAAGTGCGAGGTCACACATTATAGATCAGAAAGTACAAAACAGTTTATTTACTAAGCGGTGAAAATATTAGCACTGTAGAAGAGCAAATATGGTTGGATGTCCACGTACACAACTTACTAAAAATAAGCGTATAATGGCAAGAGGTTATAAAAAAGTAAAACGGGATCTGGGCCTTTATCTCAAGGTGGTTGGAATATAGAGAAGAGGAAATGATGCCTCAAACATATAGAAACTTGGTCAGATTCTCTCTGGAGTAATGCGTTCAGTTTTGGGCATCGCAGCTCAGGAAGGATATGTTGGTACATCGAAGACTAAACAGAAGGACAAAAAGGCTGCAATGGCTAAATTATGCAGACAGTTCGCAAAAACTTGTTCTCTAATCCTTTCTGCTTACAATGTTGAGAAACGATTTGCTTGAGGTTTTGAGATCGATAAATTTATTGATTAGGGTATGTACTGACGCACTATTTCCTCTTGTTGGGGAATCCAAGACAGGGAGACACACATTTGAAATGAGAGTTTGTCCATTTGGGGTAAAATGAAGAGGCCGATTTTGATCCAAAAATGCAGTGAAAATCTGGAACGTTCTGTCAAAAAACGCTGTCGATGCCCCCAATCGGTTGACATATTCGTGGAGTCCTGTAGCTCAATGGTTAGAGCACTCGCTTTACAAGCGAAGAGACCTGAGTTCAATCCCCGGCAGGTCACGGCAAAACCTTGGGCAAGTTTCCTTACTCCACACAGACGCCTGATAATAATCCCTCCAAAACCAAAAACAATAACAAATTGGTCATATTCAATGTACGACTGTTTGTGGGACATTGCTGTGCGCAATTGGCTGCCGCGTTAGCCCACAAATATACAGTCAATTCACTTTACAGAATGTTCTGTGAAGCGCTTTGGGACGTCCACCCGACGTGAAAAGCGCAATATCAAATGCAAGGATTTTGATTATTATTACTACTATATTGAAGGCTGAGTTGGATAGATATTTGTTGGATGAGAGTATTAAGGGATATTGGGATGGGTGGCTGATGGGACTCGAGGTGGAGACCAGGAATGATGAATAGAACATGTAACAGGCTCGAGGGGCACNAAAAAATTCTCCTGTTTTTGTACTTCCCTCTATGTCCTGAATCACTCTTGTTGACAACACGACCATGTATTCTTCACCGCCCGACAGGACGTCACAAATACAGTCTTTGCCAATTTCCCCAGTTCCACCAGTCATAGGATCCAACTCATCCAATACCACGCTGTAATATATTCTATAACCCCTTCATGCAATTTCTAGCCACGGTCTACGAACGGGTCGATTTCAAAATCCTCAAGCTATTTTCCAAATTGCTTCAACTCAATTCCTTTCTGATCTGTTTACACCACTGACCAAAAAACGCGCTCCATCCCCTCAACTGGTTCCAACCTTCTCCATATCCCTCGTGGTCCCTCGTTCTGTCAGACCTCAGGAGCTGGATGTACGCGAATTTCCTTCAGCTGAACGTTGACATGACGGAAGCCACACTATTTGGCTCTCGACAGCGTCTAAAATGGCACAGTTCTCACCTCCTCCATTTACCTGACCTTCCCCTAAATCTCTCCGAACCTATACGCAAGCCATGCGTCAGATTCGACGCCCAAATGAAGCCCTGTAGCTCAGTGGTTAGAGCACTCGTTTTGCAAGCGAGAGACCTGAGTTCAATTCCAGACAGAGGGCGAAACCTTGGGCAAGTTTCCTTACTCCACTCACATAAAAATAATCCCTCCAAAAACAATAATAAATTGGTAATTTTCAATCTACGACTGTTTGTGGGACATTGATGGGCGCAATTGGCTGCCGCGTTCGCCCACAAATATAGTCAATTCACTTTACAGTGTGTTCTGTGAAGCGCTTTGGGACGTCCTCTCGACGTGAAACGCGCTATATCAAATGCAAGGATTATTATTATTAATTATCCTTCCTCCCCAACATCCATCCGGTCCATCAGCAACACCGCTTTCTTCCACCTCCGACGCATCGCCCGTCTCCGCCAATACATCACTCAAAAGACGAAGAAACTCTGGTCTATGCCGTTGTCAATTCTCGGCTGCACTATTCCAACGCCCTCCTCGCCGGCCTCCCCTCCACGACCATCCGTAAAACACAGTGCGTACAATAATCTGTCGCCCGCATTTGTACCCGCGCCAAACTCCGCTCTCCGATTACCCCAGTCCTTGGCAGACTGCACTGGCTCCCTGTCCCACAGAGGATCGACTTCAAGACCCTCAATCTTGTTTTCAAATCCCTCCTCTCCTCTACACCACCCGACTTCTCTGCCCTCTCTCCCCAAAGCAGTACAAGTTGCCATCGCGCCATCGGTTATGGCCTCCTCATTGTCCCCCGAATTCTCCGCTCCACCATCGGCAGCCGGTCCTTCAGCCTCTACTCCCCGAGGCTCTGGACCTCCCTTCCTCTCTCCCTCTGTCTTCCCGCTCTCATCCTATTTTCAGATCTCGCCTGAAGACCTTTCTTTTCGACCGTGACTTTGGTCACCTTCCTCCCCCTCCCACTGGCTCGGACCCGGGATCCGTTACTGTGATGCGCTCCGAAACGCCGTCTGGCCTGGGGGGCTCTATATAAATCCAAATTGATGATTTTGTTGAGATTATTATTATGCTTTTTAGTGATTTTCTATAACAGACAATAATAAGTGATCAGTGAATAACAATCAATAAATAGTCAATAAACACTATAATACAATGTAGGCGTTTGAAAAATTTTCTTCACTTTGAACAGTCTTTCCCCTTCCCGCTCTCTCTCTGTCTCTCTCTCTCTCTCTCTCTCATTCGTAGCCTCTCTCGATTTCTCTCCGTGTCTCTGTTTCCGCCGCCATTGTTCCTTCTCTCTCTCTGTTTCTCTCTCCCTCTCTCTCTCTCTCTCTCTCACACTGTCTCTCACTCTCTCTCTCTCTTTCTCTCTATGTCTGTGTTTCGGCCGCCATTGTTCCTTCACTCTCTCTCTCTCTCTCTCACACACACACTGTCTCTCACTCTCTCTCTCCGTGTCTCTGTTTCCGTCGCCATTGTTCCTTCTCTCTCTCTCTCTCTCTCTCTCTCTCTCTCTCGATCGGCCACGAACGGTGGCCATGCACGTGACGCGAAGCCCGTTTCAGACTGCGCACTCGCTGACCTGAGCACATCTGTCCGCCTTTGTGTGCGTGTGTGTGTGTGCACTTGTAATAATTTGTTCAGCAAAGCAACGCACCGCTAACCGCCATGTTGTATGGCAAAGCGTGTACGTTGTGTGCTTCTCAAGCTATCTCTCTCCCCCTCATTTATCTACTTGAGCACTGTCATCCGTTTTGGTACCTCCTCTCGGTTTATTATCTTCTCATCCAATCGCTCTACTCTCTTCTCCGAAGTTTCTGTTACACAGACACCAGTCCTGTTTTACAGACACCAGACCAGTTATACAGAGAGCAAGATGCTACACAGAAACCAAGACTGGTATACAGAGACCAGGGTTGTAATACAGAGACCAGGGCTGTTATACATAAACGAGGGCTGTTATACGGAGATCAGGGTTGTTATTCAGAGATCTGGCCTCTTTCAGTGACCAGTGCTGTTGTATAGAGACAAGTAATTTTGTTCACATGTCAATGCTGTTATTCAGAGACATGGCCTATTATACATTGGCTAGGCCTGTTATTCAGAGACCAGTCTGTTATATATACACTTGGCATATAATAAAGTATGCAGTCTGTTATGATGAGACCAGTGCTCTTGTACAGACACGAGGCTTCTCATACAGAGAACAGGCCTTTTTTACATTGTCAAAGCCTTTTATGCAGAGACCATGACTATGATACAGACACGAGGCCATTTGTAGATACACAAGGCCTCTTGTACGCAGACCAATCTATAATATATAGCACATGCATTTTATACTTAGACCAGTCCTGTTATACAGAGACAAGCCTTTTGTACAGATATCATGCTCATCCTACGCAGGCGAAGCCTCTTATATTGATACCAGGCCAGTGTACAGAGACCGGGTCAGTTATACAGAGACAGGGCCCGTTATAAATATAGTAGTTGTTATCTAGAGACCTGGCTAGCTATATGGAGACCATGCAGACTCGAGACTGTTATACAGATTCCAGGCCAGTTACACGGAGACCAGACCCGTTGAGAGAGACGAGAACTGTCATAAAGAGACCAGGATAGTTAGGCATCAATCAGGCTTTTTATAAAGAGACAAGTCCTTTCATACAGAGAACAGAGTGCTATACAGAGACCAGGCCTGTGATACGGAGATCAGTGCTGTTAGACAGAGACTAGATCAGTTATATGGAGATCAAGCGGTTATTGTGGACCTGGCCGGTTGTACATAGGCAAGGCCTGTTATACGTCGACCAGGCTGCTTTACAGAATCCAAGATGTTATATAGAGGACAAGGCTGTTAATAATAATAATAATCCTTGCGTTTGATATCGCGCTTTTCACGTCGGGAGGATGTCCCAAAGCTCTTCACAGAACACACTGTAAAGTGAATTGACTGTATATTTGTGGGCGAACGCAGCAGCCAGTTGCACACAGCAATGTCCCACAAATAGTCGTGGATTGAAAACGACCAATTTATTATTGGTTTTGGTTTTGGAGCGATTTTTATTCGGGGTGTGGAGTAAGGAAACTTGCCCAAGGATTTGCCCTGCCTGGAATTGAACTCAGGTCTCTCACTTGCAAAGCGAGGGCTCTCACCACTGAGGTATAGGACTCCACTATTATATAGAGGACCAGGCTTGTTATACATTGACCAGGTTGCTACACAAACATTAGGTTTTTATACAGAAACCAGTGCTGTTATACATAGACAGACCTGCTCTACAGAGGCAAGACCTATTATAAATAGAATAAGCCTGTTATACAGAGACCAGTGCTGTTATACATAAACCAGGCCTTTTGTACAGAGACCAGTGCTGTTATCCAGACATCAGGTGTGTTACACAGAAACTGGGCCAGTTTTACAGTGTCCAGGCCTGTCATAAGAGACCAGAACGTACATACAGAGACCAAGCATTTTATAGGTAGACAAGGCCCGGTATGCATGTCTGGTGTACACAGAACAGCCTTGTATACAGAGACCAGGCCATTTATATATAGACTGGCGTGTTAAAACTGCTCTGCTCTCAGGCATGTTATCCTGAGCGCAGGCGTTTTCATGCAGAAACCAGGCCAGTTATACATAGACCTGACGTTTATACAGAGACCAAGCAGTTATACGCAGACCAGGCTTGTTTTACAACGACCAAGCTGTTACATAGAGAGCAGGTGTTATTGAGCGATTCCGTAGATGTTAAAGAGACCATTGATGTTCTGCAGTTATCAGATCAGGTTTGCAGTGACCAGGCATCTGATGGAGAGACCTGTCATTTTATACAAAGACCAGATGTTAATATAAAGAACAGGCCTTTTATACACTGACCATATTGTTTTACAGAGATTAGGTCATTATACAGAATCCAAGCTGTGATAAAGAACCCATGCCAGTTACACAGAGACAAGGCCTGTTATGCAGAAACAATGCTGGTATGCAGAGGCGAGGCTGTTATATAGAAACCAGACTTATATAACCAGACACCTTTTATAGAGGGACCAGGCTATAATAGAGAGACTATGCATTTTGTACATAAACCAGGCCTGTTATACTGTACACAAGTGCGTTATAGAGATTCGAGGGCTGTTATACCGACAGCAGGCTTTTAAACAGATATCAGGCCCATTCTACGGAGAGAAAGTCTATTATGAATAGGCCATGTCAGTTATTTAGAGACCAGCTCTTATCCAGAGTCTAGGCCAGTTATCGTGAGACCATACAGTGTTCAGATCTGTTATGCAGAGCCCAGGTCAATTACACAGAGAACAACGCTATTAAACGGAAACGAGGCCTGTTATAGAAAGAATGTGCAAGTTATACAGGAATCAGGCCTTCGCTGCAGAGACAATGCGTTTCTTACAGAGACCAGGGAGCACTAGAAAGATATTGCTTACTGTACGGAGATCAGGCTGTTATACATATAACAGGCCAGTTATACACACAATCATGCTTTTATGCAGAGACAATGCCTCTTTTATATATACCAGAAAGTTGTACCTAGAACTCGCCTATATACAGTGACCAGGCGTTCTAAACAGAGACGAGGCCTGTTGAACAGAGACTAGGCCTGTTTTACATAGACGAGGCCTCTTATACAGAATCCAAGCCATTATACAAAGGCCAGGTTTATTTCATAGAGACCAGTGCTGTTCTATAGCAACCAGGTCTGTTATGCAGAGCCCAGGCCACTTTTACAGAGACCAGGCCTGTAATATGATACCAGGACGTATATAAAGAGATCAAGCCTTTGATACATAGAGAAGGAGTGTCATACAAAATCCAAGTCGATATACATGCACATGTTATACAGAGATCAGGCCAGTTATACAGGGTCCGGACCTGTTATACAGAGACCAAAGCTTTTATCCAATGCTCTTTTTAAAGACATCTGGAGAGCTATATAGCCTGCAGAGGTTTTCTACAGAGCTCTTACCAGTTATACAGAGGCCAGACTGTTTTACAGAGGCCAGGCTGATATACAGAGCCCAAGCTGTTATAAACAGACCAGGTTTGTTATCCAAAAAACAGATTTGCTTTAAGGAGACCAGGCCCGTTATGCATTGGTCTAGCCTATGCAGACACCTGGTTTATTATTCAGTGACCAGACCTGTAAGAAAGAGACAGGATCAGTTGTGATGAGATCAAGCCTGCCATGTAGACACCTGAGGTGTTATACAGAGACCAGGCTTTAATATCGAGATCAGGCCAATAATATCGAGAACAGCTCATCGACTTCATAACTGCATATCAGACTGTCTGCTCACTCCGCTCGGCAGACACCGGCCTGCTTTAGGTCCCCCGCAATTCCCACCCCACTGTTGGAGGTCGCACATTTAGCATTCCAGTACCTAGACTCTGGAACTCTACCCGCATTCCTTCTGCCTCACATCCTTCAAGTGCCGTCTGAAGGTCTTTGTCGTCGACCCTGCCTTCAATTTCAAAAGCCCTCATTGACCTGCACGGCCCTTCCTCCGCCACGTCCTTCAACCCAACTGACCCGGCCACACCATTCACTGGAAAAACGCCGTCAGCTTCCAACCACGCCCCATCCAACCCAATATCCGCAACACGGTGCTGGATTTCAGACATTTTATACCTCGCGCTCCGTAAAAGAATATCAGAGATACCAGGTATGTCAAAGGACCTCAAATCAACCTATTTCATGGCGCTGTTTGTCATACTCCCAGCACTCCACTACAAAACAAATATGCACTCCAGCCCTCCCCATAGTACAGCGCCTTCCTTGCTCGAGTCTTGTCATTAGAAAAGGGTTTCTCATCCTCTCTTGGGATCAAAGTCACAATCAGCTGATTTCAAAAGAAGAGACGATAGAAGAGGAGTTGTCAGCTCAGTGACTGGGAACCGCATACAAACTCACACTGAAACCGAAACCAGTTTCAATCAGAAAGTGCTGAGGTTCAAAATGGCTTCTAGACTCCAGGCTGAGATCTGGACCGAAGAGATCATTTGCCCGGTTTGTCTGGATTTCTTCACTGATCCTGTTAGCCTGGGCTGTGGCCACAACTTCTGTCGCTCCTGTGTCACCCGGAGTTGTGAAAAGCAGGCGATCAACTGCTGTTCTGTTTGTCAGGAGACATTTCCAGAAAAGAACCTCAGAGCCAGTTGGGCCTTGGTGAGTCTAGCAGAGAAAGCGCGAAAATTGAGCCTGAACCCGACCCAGACGGAAAATAAACTACACTGTGACAAACACCGGGAGGAACTAAAGCTGTTCTGTGAATCTGACAAGAAATTGCTGTGTGTAGTTTGCAGTCATGGGCAGGAACACAGAGGCCACAGCTTCCTACCCATTGAAGAAGCTGTTGAAATCTATAAGGTAAGAATACTCCTCAAGAAGGATTATATCTGATCTACCTGATATTTTCACCTTCAAACAGGTTAATTCTGTGTATTTATTTCAGGATAAACTGATATCCTCCTTAGCTTCTCTCACACAGAGGAAGGAAACTGGTTTACAAGCAGAAGCCAAACAGAAAGAAAAGATTTCACAACTGAAGGTGAGATTTCACAAAAGATGTCTCAGTGTCTCAATTTACTGTGTGCACACGTTGTGATGTCTCAGTGTCTCCAGTTACTGTGTGTACACAGTGTGACGTCTCAGTGTCTATGGTTACTGTGTGTACACGGTGTGATGTCTCAGCGTCTCTGGTTACTGTGTGTACACGGTATATTGTCTCAGTGACTTGGGTTACTGTGTGTACACGGTGTGATGTCTCAGTGTCTCTGGTTACTGTGTGTACACGGAGTGACGTCTCAGTGTCTCTGGTTACTGTGTGTGCACGGTGTGATGTCTCGGTGTCTCTGGTCAATGTGTCTACACGGTGTGATATCTCAGTGTCTCCGGATACTGTGTGTAAACGTTGTGATGTCTCAGTGTCTCTGGTTACAGTGGGTAATGTTTCGATGTCTCATATTTGCAGGAACAGGTGAACAGTCTGCAGACCCACGTCACGGGTGAGTTTGCTAAATTGCACCAGAGTCTGACTGACAGAGAGCAGCGAGTGATGCGAGATCTCAGACAACGAGAGGAGGAGATTTTAAAGCGAATGGAGGCAAATCTGAGAGATTCAGTGCAAATTAAATTCTGTTGAACAACAGAAAGAAAAGATTTCACAACTGAAGGTGAGATTTCACACCTCTTACAAACACCCCATCATGCACACCTCACCCACAAACGCAACTCACACACACACATCTCACATATACTTATGACACATTTAACCCTCAAACACGCATGACTCGCACATTCACACCCTCTCAGACACACGCTTGCGCATACCTTCACACACACTCCCACACACACTCTCAAACAACCCCTCACAAAGCCCCTCACACAGACCCTCATACAGACACTCACATACAAGCTCCCACACTTCCTCACGCACACCTTCACACACACACCCTCAAACACAACCTCGCACACTCCTTCATACACATAACCTGTATGTGGAGTCCTGTAGCTCAGTGGTTAGAGCACTCGCCTTGCAAGCGAGACACCTCGGTTCAATGCCAGGCAGGATGAATCCTTGAGCAAGTTTCCTTACTCCACACGCCTGAAAATGATCCCTCCAATAAACAAAACCAATACTAAATCGTTCATTTTGAATTCACGGCTGTTTGTAGGGACGCTGCTGTGCGCAATTCGCTGCCGCGTTTTGTCCACAAATGTTCGGTCAATTCACCTCACATTATATTCTGTGAAACGCTTTGAAAAGTCGAGAAACACTGAAAATCACTATGTGAAATGCAAGGATTATTATTATTATTAATATTAATATTATTACCCTGTCATACACACACACCCTCACACACCCACTCATGACTCTCACAACCTTTCCCCCTTCACACAGACCCTCGTACAGACCCTCACCTGCACGCTCACACAAACACTCACCTATCCCCTCACACAAAAACCCTTACAAACACTCTCACACACAGACACCTCCCGCTCACACACAAACCCTCACACACACCCTCACACCAACAAGTCACACGCATCGTCAAAGACACCCTCACACACATCAGCACACCAGCTCTCTCACAACCACTCACACAAACACTTACCCACACCACTCACATGCACCATCACAAATATTACACACACCCTTCGCACACACCCATCACACACAAACGTCAAATATCCCCTCACACACATCATCACACATTCCCTCACGCGCACCACTCAAACGCACACACACACGCACCCCTCACACATATCCTCACACGTAAACTCACACATCCTCACATAACCCCTCTATCATTCCCTCAAGCACACACACAATCCTCTCATAAAGCCCCCCCACACACACACTCACACACCCTCACATAAACCTTCACACATCCCCTCTCACAACCCCTCACACACAACTTCACACACACATACACTCTCACACACCTTCAGAGGTGTGTACCCCTCAAACGCATCCTCACACACACCGTCCCACGCACTCGCTCGCAGCTCTCACGCAAACGCCTCACATACATCCTGACGCACACCCTCACTCAAACCCTCACACGAACGCCTCAAACACCCACTCACAGACACACCTCACACACATCCTCACACACAGCTTGACACACAACCTCATACAATCCTTCTCACACCACCTCAAACACTCACGCGCACATACGCACTCAGGAACCTCCTCACACAAACCATCACAAAAACCCTCCCACACGCCATCACATAACCATTCGGACACACACCCTCACACACATCCGCACAAAGATCCTCACAAACCACTCTCACACGCCTACACACACAACCTCACAAACATTAAAACACACCCTCACACAAACCCCTCACAACAACCACTCACAAACCCTCAATAACCCCTTTACACACACACTCACACACACTCACATAAACACTCACACACACACCGCTCACACATCTACACACAGATCCTCACAAACCACTCTCACACGCCCACACACACAACCTCACAAACACTCAAACAAAGCCTCACACAAACCCCTCACACCCACCCCTCACAAACCCTCAAAACCCCCATTCGCACACACACTCACACACACACTCACACACAATCACTACACTCTCACACACACACGCCTCACACATCCACTCGCAAGCACTCACACACGTCCTCACATATCCCCTCACACATTCCCTCACACAGATCATGACACAATCTGTCACACATACAATCACACTAACCCTCACACACAACTCTCACACACAAATTCCCACACACCCGGTTACACAAACCCTCACAAACAACCTTACACACACCGTCGCACACACTCACAACCTCAAACACACACCCTCACAAACACCCTCAAACACCCTGCTGACACGCTCACCCTTACACATCCACTCACACACACCCTCACAATTATTCGCACACACATCCACTCACACACACCCTCACGCAGAATCTCACACATTCCCTCACACAGCCTCTCACACACACCTTCATAATACCGCTCACACACCATCCCCAACACACACCCTCACACAAACCCTCACACACATAGTCACACACACCGTCACACCGACTGTGACCCTCTGAGCTGGATTGTGTCCCCGGGTGTAGATGTGTTCACACACAGTCTGAGCTCCAGACGTCCCCTCACTCCACTTTGTGTTGTTTCTCTCTCTCAGCTCCGGCCTCTCTGACTCTGGATCCTGACACAGCTCATCCCGCGCTCATCCTGTCTGAGGACCTGACCAGCGTGAGACACGGAGACACACGGCAGCGGCTCCCTGACTCCCCGAAGAGGTTTGATTACTGTGTCTGTGTCCTGGGGTCTGAGGGCTTCACATCGGGGAGACATTACTGGGAGGTGCAGGTGGCCAACAAGAGAACGTGGGATGTGGGATTGGCCCGAGAGTCCGTCAACAGGAAAGGATTGATCACAGCGTCACCAGAGGATGGATTCTGGGCTGTGTATCTGAGAAACGGGGATGAATATGAAGCTCTGACCTCACCTCCCACCCGCCTGACCCTGAGGGACAGACCCGGGAAGGTGGGAGTGTTCCTGGACTATGAGGGGGGAGAGGTGACATTTTACAACGCCGATACCATGTCGCATCTCCACACTTTCACCCAGAATTTCACTGAGAAACTTTATCCATTCTTCAGTCCCGGTTTGAACGACGGCGGCAAAAACTCTGAGCCTCTGAGGATCTGCCGAGTGACAGATTAATGAGCAGGAAACCCTCAGCCATGACCTGTGTTTGGCGGTGATGGCCACGAGGCTGAACCTTTTATAATCTGTGTCCTTATACAATAAAGCTTATAGTTTATATTACACCTTTCACATTGGGACCGCGGCTCAATCCTTTCTCGGAATCGACTGTGAAGCGCCTGTTGTGTTTGTGAGCGAATAAAGAGCTAATTTGCACAGAGAAAAGTCTAAAGTAAGTCAACTATGACACAATGAACATCAGGCTGGAGCTTTCAGCTCCTGATCTCGACAATAATAATCCACACATTGTGCACAGCTCCTCATCACTTCTGCCAGACGTCTCCAAGCCCATCCCAGGCTTTCTAAATCTGCGTTAATCCCAACGATACTCATGGGGTTTATCATTGACTTTCTGTTTAAATAATAACGCGCTCTCTTTGTACAACACGGGAAACGGTTTTAAAAGCCCCCATATCCGCGGTGTTTCAAGTGCAATAGTTCAATAAACCCCGATATTTGCGTTAATCACAATGATATAAATATGGTTTTGCGTTAACTTTGGGTTTTGATTTTAATCCCACAGCCGAGGACAAACACGGGAAACGGCTGTAAATTCCCCTCAGATCATCGGGGTTTAAAGTGCATCAGTGCAAAATATTCCTAATTCTGCATTAATCCCAAACCGCTTTTTGCATTAACTCTCTCCCTCTCTCTCACACTAACTCTCACTTTCTCTCTCTCTCTCTCTCTGTCAATCAGCCGCTGGAGGCTTTGCTACAAACAGGAGACAAATAGGGGTGGGGCCAGGGTTAGGGGCGTGGCCTGAGCTGGGGGCGGGGCTGGGTTCGGTCACGGGGCCAGAGCAGGATTTTGATCTGTTGACCATATTTGGGTTTTAAAGGGATGCCGTCACTGTCTTAAAGGGGAGACGAGGTTTAATGGGGTTATAGCCCTTTTTATAATAATAATAGTAATCCTTGTATTTGACCCGAGTATCATCACGTCTTCGGAACGTCTCAAAGCGCTTCACAGTATATACCGTATACTATCTCTATTACAGGTCCTGTAGTTTAGGGATTAGAGCCCTCGCCTCGCAAGCCAGCGACAGGGGGTCAATCCCCAATTGGGGGCGAAACCTTGTGCAAGTTTCCTCTCTACGCACAGACACACCAAGACACGCGCACACGGGCACACAAAAAGATACACCACGATACACATACCGTCAGAGACACTCATACACAGACGCACAAACACACAGACACATAGACACAGAGGGACACACAGACATGCACGGACAAACACACACACACACACACACATACACAGCCCGGGACGGGCAGAGATCGCATTGTCGACCCGAGTGTCCATTAAACAAGATTGACTTGATTCCCACATTGTTTGCCAAGCTCTGAGACCCTGTTCACTCCCGTAACGGAGTAGAAGGGATTGTTTTTACTAAACAGGCGCTTTGAGGCGCCTGTGAGACTCTCACAGCGCAATATCGAATGACAAGTTTATTACTATTATTATTATGTTTCATGGGGAGGTACAAAGCGCAGCACTGCCCTCTGGTGGCAGTGAAGTGGTGCTGCAGGGTTTTGCGAGGGGCAGGAAGAGGAATTCACTCTATAATAATAATAGTAAAAATAATAATAATGCTTGCATTTGATCCAGTGCCTTATCACATCTTCTAGACGTCTCAAAGCGCTTTACAGAATATGCTGTCAAGTGGTTTGACTGTACATATGTGGATGAAACGCGGCAGCCAATTGCGCACAGCAGCGACCCACAAACAGTCATGGATTGAGTGATCAAATTGTCATTTTTTTTGATGGATCATTATTTGGCATTTATACACCCAACCACTCCCAGTGTCTCTCCTGTATACACACAGCCACTCCCAGTGTCTCTCCTGTATACACACAGACTCTCTATGGGCCTTTTCTGTACAAACATCCTCTTCCAGTGCCTCCGGTTGTATACACACAACCTCTCCCAGGGTCTCTCCTGTGGACACCCGACCTCTCCCAGTGTTCCTCCTTCATACACAGCCTCTTCCAGTGTTTCCCAATGTATACACCAGCCTCTCCCAGTGTTACTCCTGCATAAACGCAGCCACTCCCAGCGTTTCTCCTTTACACACAACGTGATAGAGAAACTTTACACCTTCACACCTTCCTCTCCCGCTGTCTCTCTTGTATACACACAGCCTCTCCCAGTGTTTCTCCTGTACACGTAGCCTCTTCCCGTGTCTTCCACTGTATAAACCAACCTCTTCCACTGACTACCCTGTATATACACAGCCACTGCCAGTGTCCTGCCTGTATACACACAGCTCTCCCAATCTTTCTCCTGTACAAACAGCCTCTTCCAATATCTCCCACACACACACAGCCTGTCCCTGTATCTCTCCTGTACACACACAGTATAAAAATATAAACAACTCACTATTTCACTAACTGACTATCTCACTCACTAACTCACTCACTCACAGACTCACACGCTTAAAGGAAAGCGAAATAATTCAGCAAAGTCTTTTGCAAACTTAATCAACCGTAAGTTGTGACTAACACATTGAATCAGCCTTAGACAGGTATTACCTGATTTCTATCACATGTGTTGTAGAAAATCTCTTATTTCCAAGGGAAGAAAAGGCGGATTTGGAATCAAACAAACTTATTTTGCCAATAATTTAATTTCTATTTGCAGAATAAAAATCTTCATCATTAGAATATGAATCACTGTCAAAAAACTGCATCAAAAATAATTATATAAAACTGCAGACAGTATTTTGGATTTAAAGCGAGTCCGTTCTCTTCTCAAATGGGAGACGTGGTGTTTTGGGCGATTAAAAAGTCTTTTTGTAATAACCATGATAATAATAATTGTCTTTATCCCAGCGCCTTATCACGACTTTGAGACGTCTCAATGCGCTTCACAGGATAGTGTCGTGACTGAGTTTTTACAGGATTCAATGCAAAGTGTTTTTGTAAAGTGTCCTGTAGCACAGGGGGTTAGACACACAACCACACACAGTCACACACATATACACACAGAGAGAGAGACACGCACTCACACACACAGGCACAAACATATACACACAGACAGCGATACACACGAGCGTCAACGCAGACAGATACAGAGACAGATAGATGACAGACAAAGACACAGACACAGGCACACAGACACAGAAACGCAGACACAAACACACACAGAAACAAACAGACACACACAGACAAACAGGACACACGCACAACACAGGCACAGTAATACACACTCTTAACACACACACACACAACACACACACACACACACACACACAGGCACAGAAACACACACACAGACACGCACACACACACACACACACACACACACAACACACACACACACACACACACACAGGCACAGAACACACACCCACCACCACCCACACACACACACGCACACACACACACACACACAGCCCGGGACAGGCAGTGATCACACTGTCCACCCGAGTGACCATCACGCAGGAATGGCTCCATTCCACATGAGTTGCAGAGCTCCAGATCAGCTCCAGGGAGACTCTGGTCACCTCCCCTCAAGGAGGAGAAGGGAATTGACTAAACAAGCGCTTTGAGGCGTCTGCAAGACGTGAACAGCGCAATATCAAATGCCGAATTATTATAAATAGTATAATTACACAGAATATAATGAGCAGTTACACAGTGCAACACCACCGACTGGTGGCAATACTGCGGAACCGCAGGTTTTTATTTGTAATTTGAACCCAGACTGAATCACTGCAAATGATTACTTGCCTCAAATCCACGAGGAGAGAAGGAGAAGCAGTGAATTGCTGTCTGTGTCTGACCGCTCTTTAGCAGTAAATGCTGATAACCAGAACCAGGGAATGAGCAACACAACTAATGTCGTGGGATTCAGTGCGAAACAGTTTATTGACATAAACACATGAAAAGGAAAGAAAATGGATTCGTCAATCATAAGCCAACACTGACTAGAAGCTAAGAGTCCTGATCCTCCGTGAAGGAGGGGAAAGAAATGCTTTTTTTTTGTTTGTTGTTGAGAAACTGCGAAGCAACTCGGAATTTCTCTCTGTCCGTCGGCCTTGGACATCCTCCGGCGATGAGAGGCCTTTACACTCGGTCATGTTGTTTCTCTCTCTCTCTCTAACACTCTCTCTCACAATTTTACACTTCTCTCTGTCTCTCACATTCTTTATCTCACTCTCTCTCTGTCTCTCATATATTCTCTCTCTCTCTCTCTCTCTCTCTCTCTCTCTCTCTCTCTCTCTCTCTCTCGCTCCCTCTCTCACTCTCTCCATTGTAGACAGGCAGAGTGCATGTGGGAGAGGGACAGTAAAGGAATGAGTGACTCTGTGTGTTCATGGACCTAAAGTTTCAGGAGGTTGTCATCCCACAGCCACAGAGCGTTCAGAGAGAGTACTTGTGGTTGTGGTAGGAAGAGGGGACGGGCAGTGCAGAACTCACATGAAAGTGTGGCATTAACACACGTGTCCGGTCAGGGTGATAACTCTGTGGAGAGGAGCCAATGGCAAATGGATGCTCAGTGGGACTCAGAGAAGAGTTTCAATGAAACTGTCTTTGGGGACAAATCCTTCAAGGGAATAGACAGATGTTTCTCCCGTGGTCACAGAAGATGAGAATGCAGCCAATGCTACAGTATCGGATAAGAGGGCAAAGAAATTATCTATGTCAAGAATAAAGCGAGAGGAATTACTACAAATCAATCGGCGCACAGGGTAGATAATACACCCAGACCGGACGGGATGAATCCTAGTTTACCGAAGAAAATAACTGGGCAAACATCGGAGGCTCCGGGAAAAATCTCTCAAATCTCTTTGGACACCAGTGTGCTGCCAGAAGTCGGAAGTGATTCGAGTGTTAGTCTCCTGTTCAAAAAGTCGCAGGTTAAACCCGGAACTGTAGGCCAGTCAGTCTCACTTCAGTCGTGGGGAAACCTCTGCAGACTGCAATCTGGGAAAAAATACATTCCCACAAAGGAAATTATGGTTTAATATAGAAGAGCCAATACGGACTAACAAACCGGATAAAGTTTTTTTATGAAGTAACGAATAGGGTGCAGTAAGGTTCCACAGTTGGTGTCGCTACGCATTTTCAAAAGGCGTATCAGATAGTATCATATATGACACTTGTAACCAAAATAGAAGCCCACGATTTAAAAGGGACAGTGGCAGCTTGGAAACAGAATTGTCAGGGATACTGAAAGCAGAGTGTAGAGGTGAACGGTTATTATCGTTCCTAATATGAGGACTTGCAGATATGCAAACAATGCTGCAGGTACAATCTATCGAATGATATGCACACATGTGCCATTGCCAGTTGACTTGTGTACACTCTGGTTCTGGTTGAAAGGATATACTAGGTGGCACTGTTTGTATGGAGGGAAGTCTGCAGTGTTGTTCTCCATTTGTCTGTATTGGGACCACTGCTGATTTTGATCGATATATATTAAATATTCAATATATTAACAAAACGGGCAGCGCCTTCCTTGGTGCAGAATAGGAACGGAACATGGAGGCTGCTAGTAACTTAGACATTGAAAGTGCCACCTCGTATAACCTTCCCATCAATGCGTGTCGAAATGTCCATGTAAAAGCTGCCAGAGCACAGGGCTTTTTAGGTAGAAGCATAGTGTGCACAAGTTAACTGGCAATGGCACATGTATGCATATCATTCGACAGATTGCACCTGCAGCATTGTTTGCATATCTGCAATTTCTCACATTAGGAACTATAATAATGTGTCGGAATGGAAACAGAGGAGATGTACCAGAATGATACCAGGGAAGTGCGCCTTTTGAGTAAATGGTTCATTTTAGTTATCTGATGTTTGGTGACCATCTGACTGAAGACCATGCAAATTTCTGATATGTCCAGAGCAGCCGAAATGCACTGAATGATTGAGCTCGGCTGGAGTAAAAACTTCAAAGCTGCTCAATAAGGGCAGCATCTGGCAAAGAATTTAGCAACTGTCCTTCCAGCCAAACCTGAGAAGATTTGACGTTGCATCGCTGGGCACAAAATAGGAGGCAAACGATGGACAGAATGTGTACACACAGCGCAACGTGTGCTGATGATCTCAGCTGTTAGACGGATAGGTGAGCAACAAAAATGATTCAATGAATGGAGGGCCTGGACGATGAGGTGTGGATAAGTACATTGGCCATGTTCACACCGCAAAAGATATGTTTGGGAGTCGATTGCTGCCTTTAGAAATCTAAATGGTGAAATTCAGAATAAGTTTACACAACTATTATTTCAGTCAGCGAATAGTTAATCTGTGGAAAATGCACCCGAGGGAATCAGAGGCTTGAAGCAGCGAGTGTTGGTTTTTTGAAACACGGATCTCATATTTTCTCTGATGAAACAACATTGTGTGATTTAGCAAACAGAGAGATTGCATAACAGGTGCATTCACTCTGTGATAGTTTGGGACAATATTGGTTTCACTCTCATTGTGTAAGACAAATCTTTGTGGTGGTTGTTGGGCCAAGACAAGACCAGACTTTTCGTTATACCCAACCCACGACCCTGGTAACGAAAACAGTCTGATAACAGTGACCTCAGCAGCCATTCATGCCCTCTTCTGCAGGGTGGCAACTTCCAGAGACTACAGTCTTCCCGAGAAAAAATACGTTTTCACTTAGAAATATATGGTTCAATAAAAAACAGCCAACACGGTCTAAGTTTTTTATGGTGTAACGAAGAGGGTGGAGGAGGCTTATACAGATCGTGCAGTTTATATGGAATTTCAAAAGGCTTATAGTAAAGTGCTATAAAAGACACTTGTTACAGAACAGAAGCCCAAGATTTTAAAGGGACGGTGGCAGCATGGAAAGAGAATTGTCTCGGATAACGAAAGCAGAGAGTGGTGGAGAAAGGTTGTTTTTCTCTGTAGAGGGAATTCTGCAATGCTTTCCCCAGTGATGTGTATTGGGACCACTGCTGTTTTTGATCCGTGTATATATGAAATTTCTATTGTAGTAACACAACGTTAGCGAATAGTATTTCTATGGAAAATGCACCCTAGGGAGTCAGACGCTTGAATCAGGGAGTATTGACACTTTGAATTACGGATCACATAGTTTTCTTTTATGAAATAACATTACGTGATTCAGCACACAGTGAGATTGCGCAGCAGGTTCATCCACTGTCTCACAGTTTGGGACAATGTTGGTTTCACTCTCACTGGGTAAAAACAATTCGTTTTGGTGGATATTGTGCCAGGACAAGACCAATCCTTTCTTTATATCCAACCCACGGGCCTCGTAACGAAACCCGTCTTATAACATTGACCTCAGCCACCATTCATGCTCTCTGATCAGAACCCACAACCACAGTCATTTACTCAACATGTAACTGGCCTGACTCAGACACAGGCTCACCCTGACCACTACACGTGTTAGATTTCATTCCAGCTTTCTGTTGTTCAACACGTCACCTTAACGCTGGCTCAGGCCCCATGAGATCATGCCAACCTCCCCCAAGGAATCCAGTCAGCAGTTCGTGGCAGAAGAGGAACATTGGTATTTCGCAATCATTTGTGCAAATATCTTATTCCCAGTGGAGACAGTTCTGGGATATAAAGACTGGCAGCTTTGAGTGTCCAGCACTGACAGCCTATCCGCTGGTGATACACAATGTTGAAGGCTATAGCCTTCATTCCGTGGCAGTATCTGCCAACACTTTTTCGGATAATGATAGTTTATTATCCTATTCTTGCAGCTATTGGTATTGCAGGTAATTAGTTAGATACAAATTGTACTTTTTTCCCGATGTAACACAAGGTTGCGCATGGCACACACATCTACTTCTGCTTCTCTAGCTGTGACTTCTCTTCCGTTGATGTCTTTTTTGATGTCTCTTTAAAGATAAGATTTTGTCGTTTGCTGAACCCTCACCACTCTCGCTGTGAGACTGATAGTGTGTCTCTTATTCTTGGAGGGTCTGCTCGTTACTACGCTTGTTAGAATGTTGACCATAGGTACAGTCCTAATAGAATATCTTTCGGTCTGATCTGACGGTCGCTCAAAAGGGTGTGAGTTGGGAACATTGAGCCTCCAGTGTTTCAGGACACATTGGCTGTAAGAATGTCTGGCGGTGAGGAAGGATTAATCAGATGAGTGAGCCAGTTCAGTCAGGATGTTGAGAGACAGAGGTATGCCAGGGCAGGTAATGGTTTGCAAATATTTTGAGTATCTTTATATCAATGTGTTTTCTGGAAAGGAGGCAGGGAATCCTAGCGATGACTTGAGTGATGGAAGTGCGGAGATTGTGTGAGAGTGGTCATGTTTGGAATTGTTTTCAATGAGTTGGATGTTGTGAATGGAGGGGGTTGGGGTGACCAGTGAGATTGGTATTGGAGAATCACGAAATTTTCGATGTTTGACTATAAATAGCGCGATTGAGCCCTCTATTTCTTTTCAGGTTACTGCGAGTTATGCTGTGTATGAGGCGAATTCTTTTGACATTTATACAGTGGAGTTTTTAACGCCGTCTTCAATTAGTGGAAGTGAATATTCGGAATTATGTTCTCATCTGCAGGAGCACATGTTGATACTAAATAAGGTCCACATCTTTAAGATTATATTCAATGCATATACTTGACAATGTCCTGCCAGATGTTAACATGATTGCAACTAGAGAAACGCAATAAATATTTGAGGATACACACTTTATTCGGTGTATACATGGCCAGGAAATGTGGACATAGTTCATTCTATTTTCTGATAGTGTCACAGGAGATCTTCCATGTCCAACAGAACAGGCGACAGAGAGGGAATTCGGCAGAACTTCTTATATGTTACTGGTTATTTTAGTCTGTAGTTCATTGGTTAAATAATATCTGCAGCTCAGTGGGTACCGAAGTCGCCTGGCAAGCGTGATACCTGTGATTGATCATTTAAATATTCCTGATTAATGCTTTGAATTTTTTTTTAAAATGGGCCCATCAATCCATGAGTGTTGATGGGAAACTGCTGCGTGAATGAACTTTGAGCTAAATACCATTAACTTACGCAGCGCACCGGTAAATATGTTTGTTTGCTGTTCCACATTCTCACAGCGAATCTGTTGGCCATTGTGGTCCTGTCCCGGGGAAAGTGTGGGCTCTCAAAATGTATCACCGTCTACATGGTGGCCATGGCAGTGGCCGATCTCCTGTTCGCCATCAACGAAGTGGTTTTGAACCAGATACATGCTCTTTATTTCAATCACACATTTCTGGAAATCACTCCCGTGTGTTCACTCAGATTGGTGCTGATGTCGGCGGTGACACACATGTCAGTCTGGTTCACAGTGGCTTTCACCTTTGATCGCCTGGTCGCCATCTGTTGGGTGAAACTGAAAACAAGTTATTGCACCGAGAGAACATCAGCCGTGGTTTTAGGAGTGATTTCTTCTCTGAGTTGTTTCATCAGCATTCCCTGGTACTTTATGTTTGAGCCCAGAGAGATACTGAACAAAGTGCCTTGGTTTTGCAAGTTCAAAGCGTTTTACTACACCTCTCGCACATGGATTGTATTTCACTGGTTTGTCACAATAATAACCCCGTTTGTTCCATTCTTTCTGATTTTGCTGATGAACGTGGTGACAGTCAGACACATTTTAGCGGCCAACAGAATCCGCAGTAACATCCTGCACCAGAAAAGTAATAGTGGCAATGATGCAGAGATAGAGAACCGAAGAAGATCCATCATCTTACTCTTCGCCATATCAGGCAGCTTCATCCTGTTGTGGCTAATGTTTGTTTTACATTTCATATTATCACGATCGCTAAACAGTTATTACCATCAAAGTTACAGAGACCCAGTATTTGTTGTCGAACAAGTGACAGACATTCTTAAAGTTTTGAGTTGCTGCACAAACACCGTAATTTATGCTTTAACACAATCTAAATTCAGAGAGGATTTCAAATATCTAGTGAGCTATCCGATTAAACACATATTTAAACTATTTAAATAAAGGGAAACGTTTGTCACTTGGTGTAATTTGTGAAACGCTGACAATGAAACATAATGTATTGAGGTAATTAATATTGAGGTAATTGATTAATTGATTAATCAAATAGGTGTTGATTAGGCAAGTTGAATTAACGGCCAAAATCCTATGTTAGAAAGGTTAGAAATGCAACAGAGTGAGGAAGGATACGTGGATAAGTGGGAAGGGAGCAACAATCTGATCGTTTATGTCGAATTATTGGATGAGGAAACAATCGACGTTGTTTCTAATACATAAGAATTCAATCGTGTATTGCTCTTTGATTAATCTTTAATGGAAGAAAATCAAATGTATTCTTGAGTTTGATATTTATTAGTCATTGAGAGAGGCTTCGAGAATTGAGTCAAATTATGTGGTAGATAAACATTGGAATTTTATTGTGTAAAATGCTTGTACGAGTAGCTGAAGTATCCACAGTTTCCGTTCTGTATTTCCTTATTTGCTGAGTTACCTTCTCAGCCAATAAATAAATCACCAGATTTGAACAAAGCCACTGTGTCATATTGCATTCTCTTGTGACTCTAAAGATCGGCAGTTGAATTCGAGTCTGTAAGTATGTTGACACCAGCAATTGACCTACTGCAGCAAGGGCCGGCATCTAGACTGATAAAATCACCATCGGACCAGATGTGGCCCGCGGCCTCCATTTAGACACCACTGTTGTACAGTATCGAGACACTTCCTTGTGCAGGCTGTGAATTTGCAGTGACGTGAGTGTCCAATTTTAAGTTGGTGTGTTGTCAACCAGGACTCCGGGAGAGACTCACTTGTACTTTTGTGTCCTGTGGTTGTACAGAATTATGTAAACTTATTTTGTATATTCAGACTCACACACAAACAAACGCACGAACACCCCAACGCTGAAACACACACACACACACAGAATGATACCCACAAATACAGAAATATACACACTGGCATATAAACGCAAATAGGCAAACGCACACCGACACACAATCACATTAACACAGACACACAGAAACGCATATGCACACACACACAATCGCACAGACGAAATCGAAGTCAAACAGCAGAACACAACGCAAATTTTAATTTGTGCAGAGGCCTCCATGCCAGGCGATATCTCAGACACAGATATAAAGACAGAGAGAGAGAAACACGGAGAAACACTGTATAGTTTGAGACCCCACATGCCAAACGACTGCGAAGATGGTGGAAAGTGAACCTGGTGGACCGTCCTCCTTGTTTGCCAAACAAATTCCTGTATTATTGTGTTCGGATCCAAGGCTGGTGGGAACTACATTCAAAATCAGTTAATGTCTGTTGGTATTGCTTCATGTGACTGTTGTTGCACAGATGCTCAACGTCTCGGAATTTCCTCTGCCATCAATTAAACAGGGACTAAAATAAGGACAAAGTTTCTCCCTGAAACTGTCGTTTGAAGTGTGGAGATGAGATATGTTATCGGTGTCGCAAAATGTCACCCGCCACCCATAGGCCAGGTAGAACCCAGTTTCCAGAGTTTCTCTCTCAGGGTCAGGCGGGTACCAGGTGAGGTCACTTTCTTATTGATCCCCGTTTCTCAGCCAGTATTCGAGAGTGAATCTTGCTCTTAACTGTCGGACTACTAGAAGGAGCTCTACCTTTCTTAGTTCAAAATCACCAAGACACAACTTTGCCCTGGCAGCAAACCGTACGTTTAAAGATGACTTCAGCGAATGAAGGACATAACATCAATGTAAATTTTTACTCTTTGAAGCAATATTTTGGAAGCTAAGCACGATAATCCGTCCAAGAAAAAGGTTACGTCTTCAACACAAAATTAACATAATCTGTCTTTGAATTTGGGCGGTCGAAGCAAAATGCTTACCATACTAACAATATAAAGCTGGGGTTTAGAACTGATTGGGGTGAGAAACGGAAAGATTCATAGATTCGTAGATGACAAGAATGTTACGGTACAGAAGGAGGCCATTCTGCCCATCCAAATCCCAGCGGAAAAAGCTTTTCCTTATCACGCCTGTCGAAACCTTTCATGATCTTGAAGCCCTCGATCACGTCCCCTCGTAACCTTCTCTACTCTAATGTGAAACGTCCTAACTTCTCCAGCCTGTCTTCATAGCTAAAAGTTACCCATTCCAGGTATCTTTCTAGTGAATCTCCTCAGCACCCTTCCCAGTGCCTCAATGTCCTTCCTGAAGTAAGGTGCCCAGAACTGGACACAGTACTCCAGCTGAGGCCTATCCAGTGTTCTGTGTAGATTAACCATAACCTCCCTAATCTTATACNTTTTTCTCCTACTAATAAAGCTCTGTACACCAAATGCCTCTTTCCTGCCTTATGAACGTGCCCCGCTAACTTTATTGATGTAGTTACTTGAACACACAGATCTCTGTACTTTCACCCCATCCGCCCTTAAGATTGAGCTACCAAGTCTATATTGCCTCCTATTTTTTTTCCTACCTAAGTATATCACCTCACACTTGTCAAGATTGAAATCCATCTGCCACATGTCAGCCCATTCCACCATTTTATTTTTGTCTGCCTGCAGTTGGTTACAATCCTCCTCACTATTTACTTTCCTACCTAACATTGTATAATCTGTAAATTTGGAAATAGTGCACTCTATGCCCAAGTCCAGATAATTAATATACATTAGGAAGAGCAGTGGCCCCAATAACGGACCCTGGGGGACACCGCTGCTCACCTCCTTCCATTTCGAGAAACACCCATTAACCACCACCCTCTGCTTTCTGTCACTCAGCCAGTGCTTAATCCAATCTGCCATTGTTCCCTTTATACCGTGGACATTTTGTTTTTATTAATCTCTTGTGCGGTACAGTGACAAAAGCCTTTTTGAAAAATCCATGTAATTAACGTCCACCGCGTTTCCCTAATTAACCCTCGCAATCACCTCTTCAAAAATTTTTACTAGATTTGTTAAGCAAGATTTGCCTTCAACAAAACCATGTTGGCTGTCCCTAATTACCTCATGTTGCTCTCAGTAGGGATATATTCTGTACCGGATTATGGTCTACTGCAGTTTTCGAATTTCCGAAGCTCGGCTGACTGGCCTGTAATTTCCGGGTTCGTCTTTCTGCCCCGTTCTGCAGAGGGGAGTAACAATAACCACTCTTCAGTCTCTTGGCACCACTCCCATTCCTGTCCTGGCTTGAGCCATGTCTCGGTTACTGACACCACATCGTAACCCCCTACGGCCAGTTGAACTTGCAGCTCATCAACTTTATCCCCTAATATACGTGCATTTAGTTACATGCATTTGAGTAAATTGTGCACTTGTACCTGCTCTGCACTTGTCTTTATCCTCTAATCTCCCATCGACACTGGTTATAACCTGCCCCTACAGCATTTGATAATCTCTTGGCAAGGAAGCTCACTCCTGCCTTGCTTAAGTGCGGCCCAACCTCAAGGTAAAGATCGCACCTCCCCCAGTTGTGGTGCTAATTTTCTAGAGAACGGAAACCTTCTTTTCCGGACCATTTCTCCAGCCAATCATAACAAAAGAACATAAGAATTAGGAGCAGGATTAGGCCATTCGGCTCCTCGAGCCTGCCCCGCCATTCGATAAGATCATGACTGATCTTTTGGCCTAACTCTAATTACCTGCCCTATCGGCATATCCCCTAATCACTCTGTTTTTTAAAAAATCTATCAGTCTCAGCCTTGAAGATGTTCAAGGACTGAGCATCTACAGCCTTCTGGGGTAGTGAATTCCGTAAATTCACTGCCCTCTGAGTGAAGAAATACTTCCTCAACTCTGTTCTAAAAGGCTGACTTTTAATTTTAAGTCTGTGAACCCTGGCTTTTGATTCTCCTACCAGGGAAACAGACCCTCAGTGTCTACTTTATCCAGCCCTTTAAGAATCTTATATTTTTTCAATAAGATCTCCCCTAATTCTTCTGTAATTCAATTGTTCATGCGCCTGATTCTTTCATTGTGGTGCCTTGTTGCCCGAGGTACCGGGAGTGACCCAGAGATCACCAAATTTGATGTTCTTGAATTGAGTTTGCTCCCCAGCTTTTGATACACGTCCTAGAGCATCTCAGCCCTTTTCTTACGAATATAGTGGGACCCCACATCGACCACGACTTCTGAGCATTCTCCTTCCCCTCGAAGAATCTTGTCCATGGCTCTGTGAAGTCCACTGCCTTGCAGCAGGAAGGCAGCAAACCATCCTAGCCTCACGATCCTGATTACAGAAGATCCTGTCAGTTCCTCTTACTGTTGAATCCCCTATCACATCTCTATTGCCCTTGCTAAAAATGCCCTTGTCCTGTTGGACAGAATGTCCACTGCTGTCCTCACGAGAGGCTTCCAGGCTCTCGATAGCTAAAGACGAGTACCGATAAGTGACTGGTACTCTGTTGAGGGCCCTCTGCCTTGAAGAAACCCTCTTCTTGCCCCGTCGCAGTGTCACCCAATCATTGTTAGCATGAATGAAGGGTGGCTGTGTGTTGGGCTCCTCTGGGAGTGTTCCAGTTCTTGAACTCTGACCTGCCGATAGCTCCAGTACCCTACTCTCATGGATACTATGCAGCGATGGTCTGCTATAGCTGAGTCCTTGGGGAGTGACGGCCTCCTGCACCATGCTGTGCAGGAACCGCTCACTGTCCCTGATGAAGCGCAGTGTCTGCAACTGAGACACCAGCTCAGCTGATCTAAGTTTGATCTTCCTCAGTTGCAGACATTTGCTGCTGTGAAGTCACCTGGGCTCAGGTTGCCCTCCATCAGCACCCACATACCACATTCCTCGCATATCACCTGCCAGGCCATTATCTATCTCCTCTTACTTCCCCCTCGATATATAACCTGCACCTACTTTCCCATCTGCACCCAATTCCCACTCTCACCAAATTCCCTCACAATCTGGACTGGCCTCACTCCGGAGGTAATTCAATCTGGGCTCTCTGCTGGGCTCATTCCCAACTCAGTCAGTGAGAGAGACAGACTCAGAGACACAGAGACACAGAGACAGAGACTGTGTGGACATGTGTCTGTCTCTGTGTCTCTGTCTCTCACACTGACTACAGCTCCCAGGATGCACCTCGCGGCCCGGCCCTATCATCAGAGGTCACTGAGCCGTGAGGCATGCCGGGAGCTATAGTTCCGGGTCTGTGTCGCAGACTGTGACTGTGATTGTGACAACATAGAGAGAGAGGGACAGAGAGAGACTGTGACTGACCAGTTGTCGCAATGACCTCTCTCTTTAATAATAATAAACCTTTGCATTGGATATAGTGCCTTATCACAGCTTCTCGACGTCTCAAAGCGCTTCACAGAATAGAGGATAAGATGTAGTGACTGAATATTTGTGGGCGAAACGCGGCAGCCAATTGCGCACAGCAGCGTCCACACAAACAGCCGTGGGTTGAAATGAACAATTTCATGATTGTTTTTTTCAGGGATTAGTTTCAGGCTTTTTGGTGATTTTGAATAAGAGACATAAAAATAAAAATCTGAATAATAATCAATCAATAATAAATAATATTAATAATCAACCTGGG
>NW_024705441.1:37500-42500 GCF_018977255.1 Callorhinchus milii | reverse complement strand
TAGGTTTAGGGTTAGGGTTATTATCGCAGCAAATATCACTTGCCTTCAGATTGGTTCGCAAAAAATTTATTAGAATTTTCCCTACAAGATCGTACACTAAAATAATTAAAATTATTGAACTTATTAAAAGGCAATCATTAAAATTTAATTTGTTTTTCAATAAAATGCACAGAAATTCATATACCTATATGAACACATTCTAATAATTTTAATGATTTTATGACATTACATATTAAATTTTTAAAAAGTAAATTTTCAAAAACTACATTAAAAACATTTATTTGATTTTTCATTAAAGAAATTTCTATGCATCTTGTTCAAAAACAAGCATAATTGTATTTGTGTTTTTTTACTTTAAAATTTATTGAAATGGATTTTTTAATGAAAAATCTACACAACTTTATTTGGTTGAATGTTGTTTCATGGTGCTATTAACAACTGACAATTTGTTTCAGTGGGTATATTCCTGCGACTAAAAAAATTCTATGAAAAATTTGATGTGGAGATCGTAACAAATATCATAAAAACAATTACGATTTAAGTTCACGCAATATTTTGAAAAAAATCTCGGCACTTTTATTTTGGTGGATGTTTTGACCACTAGTTTGAATTATTTTTAGAAAATGATTACTTCTAAACATTTTATCTCACTCGATATTATCATATAAAACATAGAAATAAAACATATAAGCCAAATTATGCTTATTTTTGGGTTAGGGTTAGTGTTAGGGTTATGGTTAGGGTTAGCGTTAGGGTTAGGGTTAGGGTTTGGGTTAGAATCGCAGCAAATGTCACTTACCTTCAGATTGGTACGCAAAAAAATTGTTAGAATCTTCGCTACAAGATCGAACACTAAAATAATTAAAATTATTAAACTTCGTAAAAGGCAATCATTAAAATTTAATTTGTTTTTGAATAAGATGCACAGAAATTCATATAACTATATGAATACATTCAAATAATTTTAATGATTTTATGACATTACATATTAAATTTTTAAAAAGTAAAATTCTTAAAAACTACATTGAAAACATTTATTTGATTTTTCATTAAAGAAATTTCTCTGCATCTTGTTCAAAAACAAGCATAATTTTTGTTGTTTTTTTACCTTAAAATTTATTGAAATGGATTTTTTATGAAAAATCTACACAACTTCATTTTGTTGAATGTTGTTTCACATTCTTTTCTTTTCTTCCTGGTGCTACTAACAAATGACAATTTATTTAAGGAGGAATATTCCGGCGATTAAAAAAAATTCTATGAAAAATTTCATGTGAAGATCGTGACAAATATCATAAAAAGAATTACGATTTACGTTCACGCAATATTTTGAAGAAAATCTCGGCACTTTTATTTTGGTGGATGTTTTGACCACTCGTTTGAATTATTTTTCTAAAATGATTTCTTCTAAACCTTTTATCTCACTCGATATTATTATATAAAACATAGAAATAAAACGTATAAGCCACAATATACTTATTTTGGGTTAGGTTTAGGGTTAGGGTTATTATCGCAGCAAATATCACTTGCCTTCAGATTGGTTCGCAAAAAATTTATTAGAATTTTCCCTACAAGATCGTACACTAAAATAATTAAAATTATTGAACTTATTAAAAGGCAATCATTAAAATTTAATTTGTTTTTCAATAAAATGCACAGAAATTCATATACCTATATGAACACATTCTAATAATTTTAATGATTTTATGACATTACATATTAAATTTTTAAAAAGTAAATTTTCAAAAACTACATTAAAAACATTTATTTGATTTTTCATTAAAGAAATTTCTATGCATCTTGTTCAAAAACAAGCATAATTTTGTTTGTTTTTTTACTTTAAAATTTATTGAAATGGATTTTTTAATGAAAAATCTACACAAGTTTATTTGGTTGAATGTTGTTCATGGTGCTATTAATTTGTTTCAGTGGGTATATTCCTGCGACTAAAAAAATTCTATGAAAAATTTGATGTGGAGATCGTAACAAATATCATAAAAACAATTACGATTTAAGTTCACGCAATATTTTGAAAAAAATCTCGGCACTTTTATTTTGGTGGATGTTTTGACCACTAGTTTGAATTATTTTTAGAAAATGATTACTTCTAAACATTTTATCTCACTCGATATTATCATATAAAACATAGAAATAAAACATATAAGCCAAATTATGCTTATTTTTGGGTTAGGGTTAGGTTAGTGTTATTAGGTTATGGTTATGGTTATGGTTAGGGTTAGGTGTTAGGGTTTGGGTTAGAATCGCAGCAAATGTCACTTACCTTCAGATTGGTACGCAAAAAAATTTGTTAGAATCTTCGCTACAAGATCGAACACTAAAATAATTAAAATTATTAAACTTCGTAAAAGGCAATCATTAAAATTTAATTTGTTTTTGAATAAGATGCACAGAAATTCATATAACTATATGAATACATTCAAATAATTTTAATGATTTTATGACATTACATATTAAATTTTTAAAAAGTAAAATTCTTAAAAACTACATTGAAAACATTTATTTGATTTTTCATTAAAGAAATTTCTGTGCATCTTGTTCAAAAACAAGCATAATTTTTTGTTGTTTTTTTTTACCTTAAAATTTATTGAAATGGATTTTTTATGAAAAATCAACACAAGTTTATTTTGTTGAATGTTGCTTCATGGTGCTATTAACAAATGACAATTTATTTCAGTGGGTATATTCTTGCGATTAAAAAAATTCTATGAAAAGTTTGATGTGACAAATATCATAATATCATAATATCATAAAAACAATTACGATTTAAGTTCACGCAATACTTCAATGGTTGGTTCACGCAATACTTCAATACTTCAATATATCTGTCTATCCATCCATCCATCCATCCATTAATCCCTCCATCCATCTATCCATTCATCCATCCATCTATCCATCCATCCATGCATCCATCCATTCATCCATCCATCCAACCATGCATCCATCCATGCATCCATCCATCCTTCCATCCATCCATCCACCCATCCATCCATCGATCCGTCCTTCCGTCCGTCAGTCCGTCCGTCTGTCCGTCCGTCCGTCCGTCTATCTGTCGGTCTATACATCCATCCATCCATCCATCCAACCATCCATCTATCGATTCGTCCGTCCGTGCGTCCTTCCTTCCTTCCGTCCGTCCGTCTATCTGTTCGTCTATCTGTCCATCTGTCTATCTGTCTGTCTGTCTGTCTGTCTGTCTGTCTGTCTGTCTGTCTGTCTGTCTGTCTGTCTGTCTGTCTGTCTGTCTGTCTGTCTGTCTGTCTGTCTGTCTGTCTGTCTGTCTGTCTGTCTGTCTGTCTGTCTGTCTGTCTGTCTGTCTGTCTGTCTGTCTGTCTGTCTGTCTGTCTGTCTGTCTGTCTGTCTGTCTGTCTCTCTCCCTCTCTCTCTCTCTCTCTCTCTCTCTCTCTCTCTCTCTCTCTCTCTCTCTCTCTCTATCTATCTATCTATCTATCTATCTATCTATCTATCTATCTATCTATCTATCTATCTATCTTTCTATGCATCCGTCCGTCCATCCGTCCGTCCGTCTGTCCGTCCGTCCGTCCTTCCGTCCGTCCGTCCGTCCGTCGGTCTGTCCGTTCGTCCGTCCGTCCGTCCGTCTAGCCATCCATCCATCCTTCCATCCATCCATCCATCCATCCATCCATCCTTCAATCCATCCATCCATCCTTCTATGCATCCGTCCGTCCATCCGTCCGTCCGTCTGTCCGTCCGTCCTTCCGTCCGTCCGTCCGTCCGTCCGTCCGTCCGTCCGTCCTCCCGTCCGTCCATCCATCCATCCATCCATCCATCCATCCATCCATAGGCAAGTGATATTTGCTGCGATAATAACCGTAACCCAAAACCTAACCCAAAAATAAGTATATTTTGGCTTATACGTTTTATTTCTATGTTTTATATAATAATATCGAGTGAGATAAAAGGTTTAGAAGAAATCATTTTAGAAAAATAATTCAAACGAGTGGTCAAAACATCCACCAAAATAAAAGTGCCGAGATTTTCTTCAAAATATTGCGTGAACGTAAATCGTAATTCTTTTTATGATATTTGTAACGATCTTCACATGAAATTGTTCATAGAATTTTTTTTAATCGCCGGAATATACCCACTGAAATAAATTGTCATTTGTTAATAGTACCATGAAACAATATTCAACAAAATGAAGTTCTGTAGATTTTTCATAAAATATCCATTTCAATAAATTTTAAGGTTAAAACAAACAACAAAAAATTAGGCTTGTTTTTGAACAAGATGCAGAGAAATTTCTTTAATGGAAAATCAAATAAATGTTTTCAATGTAGTTTTTAAGAATTTTACTTTTTGAAAATTTAATATGTAATGTCATAAAATCATTAAAATTATTTGAATGTATTCATATAGTTATATGAATTTCTGTGCATCTTATTCAAAAACAAATTAAATTTTAATGATTGCCTTTTACGAAGTTTAATAATTTTAATTATTTTAGTGTTCGATCTTGTAGCGAAGATTCTAACAAATTTTTTTGCGTACCAATCTGAAGGTAAGTGACATTTGCTGCGATTCTAACCCAAACCCTAACCCTAACCCTAACGCTAACCCTAACCATAACCATAACCCTAACACTAACACTAACCCTAACCCAAAAATAAGCATAATTTGGCTTATATGTTTTATTTCTATGTTTTATGTGATAATATCGAGTGAGATAAAATGTTTAGAAGTAATCATTTTCTAAAAATAATTCAAACTAGTTGTCAAAACATCCACCAAAATAAAAGTGCCGAGATTTTTTTCAAAATATTGCGTGAACTTAAATCGTAATTGTTTTTATGAGATTTGTTACGATCTCCACATCAAATTTTTCATAGAATTTTTTTAGTCGCAGGAATATACCCACTGAAACAAATTGTCATTTGTTAATAGCACCATGAAACAACATTCAACCAAATAAAGTTGTGTAGATTTTTCATTAAAAAATCCATTTCAATAAATTTTAAAGT
>NW_024705440.1:0-44479 GCF_018977255.1 Callorhinchus milii | reverse complement strand
GAATTAATATTATTATATTAATATTATTATTATCATTTGCTGTAAAGAGATGGTACAAGTTGGATTTGGTGACTTTGCAGCACCAGCTGTCTATCTGGTAATCAATCACTCCGTTCCTCAGAGGACTCATTTCCACCAGTAAATTCCCAGCTAGTTTTCTTTATTTGGCTCCCCCCAATCTACTGAAATGTCAGGTATTTCCTTATGATACTGTATTACAGTTTTACATGATGTTTGGCTATTGTTAATTTTTATAATTTGTCATGAAGAATTATATATTTTCATCCGAAATCTAAGAATATGTTTCATTAAAAGATTTGTATTTTATATCTTATTCATTACCTGCTTTTTTTTTACGTGAAATGTTCCTGATTTTCTCAATGCCTCCACTCAGTGTCTTTACTTATTGTCAGTGAAGCACGCTGAGGCATTTGGAGGATACAACGCACTACAGTATTACATTTGTAAAGCACCTTTCATATCAGAATGACATCCCAAGTCATCCCAAGCTGAACAGTCAGGGATTATGTGGAGTCCTGTAGCTCAGTGGTTAGAGCACTCAACACCTGAGTTCAATTCCAGGCAGAGGGCGAAACCTTGGGCAAGTTTCCTTACTCCACACAGAGCCTAATAATAATCCCTCCGAAAAAACAAAAACAATAATAAATTGGTCATTTTCAATCTACGACTGTTTGTGGGACATTGCTGTGCGCAATTGGCTGCCGCGTTCGCCCACAAATATACAGTCAATTCACTTTACAGTCTGTTCTGTGAAATGCTTTGGGACGTCCTCCCGACGTGAAAAGCGCTATATCAAATGCAAGGATTATTATTATTATTATTATTATTATTATTAGGACCTGAGTGGCAGTGGGGCATTGAGATCAGGGACGGTGGACGGCAGAGAGGGGAGGAGAGTGGCCGAAAACACGTTCGAATAGGAGGGCCTTGCTGCGTTCCTTGAAAAAAACAAGGAAGGGAGCAAGACGGAGGGAGTGTGTGATGGGGTTCTAGATGGTGGAGGCAGAGAAGCTGAGGGCCCAACCACCAATGGTGGGATGGACTGGGCAGGGAGCATGGGGCGGGCCAGAGCATGCTGAGCGGAGAGAGCAGACAGATTGCTAAGGGGATAGGTGAGGTAGGAGGTGCAAGGCCATTGAAAGCCTGGAAGGGAGGGGCGAGAATTTTGAGCTTGATCCTCTGATGGATGTGGAGCCAGTGGAGCCACCTATGGTGAGTTTGAAGGGGTCACAGAGCCTGGTGCAGGATAGGACATAAGCTGCAGAGCTCTGGATGTTCTGCAGCTTTTGAAGGGAAGAGTTGGGAAGGTTGGCAATCAAGACATTGGGATGATGAGCCTAGTTATAATGAAGTCATGTATGAGGGTCTCAGTGGCCTGTGGGGTGAGACGCTGGCGGCGTTAGGCAATGTTGCAGAATTGGGGGAAGCCAGAGTTGGTAATATCATGGATGTGGGTGAAAAGGACTGTTGAGAGTCAAACCAGATACCCAGGTTCCTGACTGGCTTGATGAGGTGGACCGTGCATCCTTGGAGTCCTGCAGCTCAGTGGTTAGAGCACTCGCTTTGTAAGTGAGAGACCTGAGTTCAATTCCAGGCAGAGGGCGAAACCTTCGGCACGTTTCCTTACTCCACACAGAGCCTAATAATAATCCCTCCACAACCAGAAACAATAATAAATTGGTCATTTTCAATCTACGACTGTTTTTGGGACATTGCTGTGCGCAATTGGCTGCCGCGTTCGCCCACAATTATATAGTCAATTCA
Organism: Callorhinchus milii; assembly: GCF_018977255.1. Classification (NCBI taxonomy): domain Eukaryota; kingdom Metazoa; phylum Chordata; class Chondrichthyes; order Chimaeriformes; family Callorhinchidae; genus Callorhinchus; species Callorhinchus milii. Next base: position 42,694 of record NW_024705440.1, on the reverse strand, counting down.
CTTTATAGTGTGTTCTGTGAAGTGCTTTGGGACGTCCTCCCGATGTGAAAAGCGCTATATCAAATGCCAGGATTATTATTATTATTATTATTATTATTTGGATGCTGATACTGCCACTGCCTGATGTGCGGAGGCGATGGCGAAAGCCAATCAGTGGAACCTCAGTATTGCTGACATTCAACTGTAGAAAGTTGGCTCTCATCCAGGACATGAAGTCTGACAGACAGTCTGTCAGAACATCAATCGTCCTGGGGCTGATGTTGGTAGCAAAGAGATCGGGTTGGGTGTGATCCACGTACATGTTCATTTTGAACCCATGTCTGCGGATGATGTCACCACAGGGAACATGTACCGGTTGAAGAGGAGAGACCCAGGACACAACCCTGAGGAACACTGCACACGATGTTGCGAGGACTGGAGCAGACGCCATTTGTGGAGGCAAAGTGGAGTGGGTGTGAGAGATAGGACCTAAACCATTGAAGAATCTGAAATGTCACAACATTAAATGCAATGAGAGAGAGAGAGAGTTGGTGCAAATCGCAGTCTGACTCCACTCGTGGTTAATGCTGACGATTGGCTGTGTCCAGAGACCTCTCCTCTAACATGGCAGCCCCACAACCCACCCCTCCTCAACCAGAACCCCCCCCCTTCCCCCAAACACACATTCTCTTTGACCACAAAGCGAAATCCGGAGTCGGTATCGTTTAACTTTCAATTTATAATTGGATCCGAAAGTGAGTGAGAGTGAGCGGCGGCCCTGCGAGCGGCGTGATGGACATGAGGGGGCTCTTGGCTGAAAGGGTTAATTGTAGAGGTACCTGACAGCACATATAGGAGGTCGAGTTAAACTTCAAAATCAATCGGTGGTTATCAACAGGAAAGGCACAAGGTTGTCAGCGAAGTATGCTGATGTGTTTGGAGGTTGTAAAATGTCACAACATGAAATGCAATGACAGAGAGAGAGAGAGAGTTGGTGCAAATCGCAGTCTGACTCCACTCGTGGTTAATGCTGACGATTGGCTGTGTCCAGAGACCTCTCCTCTAACATGGCAGCCCCTCAACCGAATCACACACCCCTCCTCAACCAGAACACCCCCTTCCCCCACCCCACCCCCACACACACACATTCTCCTGGGTCCCAAAGCCAAATCCGGAGTCGGTATCGTTTAACTTTCTATTTGTAATTGGATCCGAAAGTGAGTGAGAGTGAGCGGCGGCCCTGCGAGTGGCGCTGTGCAGAGCTGCGGAGTCTTCCAAAACTTTCCGTTTAGTTCCTGAAATCCCCGGGTTTTGGATTCCATCTTCCATCAGAACCTCAGGATTTCGCTTTTGACATGTAAGAATGCTGGTTACCGTAAAAGCCCGTCTCGCCAGCCCGGCACCGTGTGGATCAGCTCTGATACAAGCGGTTGGACCTCTGCTGCGCTCCTGCTCACACATCCAAGAAGGAACAGCTCCCAACTTGACCAACAGCCATCACTAGTGGACACCTTCGCTTCATCGCCTCTCGCCGATTTGAAGAATGGCTGTACATTACCAGTGCGGTCTCAGTTTGTTTGCGATGCTGTGCGTCTCCCTGACTCTGGGCTGCTCCACGCTGCGGTTACAGAAAATTCTGATCGCAACAACTCTCAACACCTTGGATGAGATGGTAAGTGAGTTGGTTCACACCTGCCTCTCTCTCTTTCTCTCTCTCTCTCCCTCTCTCTCACGGCGCGCACCGCGTATTGGTGATCAAACGCTTCCCATCAGCAGCAATGGCTGTGTGAGGCCATGTGTGTCCGGGGCTGGTGATGGATGGGGAAGATTCTCACTGAATGACTGACTGACTGACTGATGGTGATGTGTGTTACAGGGAGGCCGTGTGCCCAGACATTGTGTGGCAGTCGGAGCGGAGCAGGGAATCGCCTCCCCGGACCTGCGCCTGTTGTTGCAGCCTTTGCAGGTGAGTCAATAGCGGCTCTTTCCTCGGTCTCACACCATCGCCCCTCCGGCAGAGTTTAGGGACACGTTTGGATGCTGCAGTCGCTGCATTAAATGCAAGGATACAGCAAGACACGGTGAGGTCCTGCTGGTTTCTGTGCAGTTAGTGTGATAGGTGAAAAGGCAATTCCGCAACAAAGTGCTGAGTATAAATGAGGAGTTTGCTGGAGTAAAGCTGGGAGTGTGGGCATTGCTTTGTCAGGGACAGAGCGCTTATGAGAAGGTCAGCAAATTTCTGTCAGCTTTTGAGAGGACAACTGAAGGGTGGTGGATGCCGATTCGTTAACAATTTTCAGAGACTAGTAGATAATTATTTGGGGAGTACAAGTGTAATGGGAAGGGAGCGGGGGAATGGGGTTGGGAACTTGGAACTTGGAAAAGCTCTTTTCAAACCGTCGGCACACACACGATGTTCCGAATGCTCTCCTTCTGTGCTGTATAATTCTATGATTCTATGAACTCGGGAAAGGTTATGATTAATGAAATGGTGACAAGGAGAGATTGACAACAACAACTTGCCCCTCACTCAGGGGAGTGTCTCAGAGTCACTTCACAGTGATGGAGCACAACACCGAGCTGGATAAGTGACCATTAACACGGTCGATGAGGAAGGTCTTCATGAATGATCTGAAGATGGGGAAGGAGGTGGCAAGGCCGAGAGAGAGCGGAAGAGAGTTCCAGAGTTTCAGGGTACAGTGGCTGGAAGTGCAGCCACCGAAAGCGAAATGGAGGAAAGCAGTTTGAAGATATTAATGAGAACATGTGTGTGTTTTCACAGAACAACGACAGAATTCTGCTGCTGCATAAGACATTCCAACACCTCAACAAGATTTTCCATAAAAACATGAAATCCGTCACCTGGGACCTGACGCAGGTGAATCACTTCCGGGAACTTCTGGTCACTCAGCGGGACGTGGTGAAGGATTGCATCCATGATTCAGCATCTGATTCCAAGCTGAGCGCCCTCTCAACCATCCACACTTACTTCAGGAAGCTGCAAAACTTTCTCAAAGCGAAGGTACCACATTATATCCGATCGTATCATTTTTGCTCATAAAAAAAGAGACATTTTATTCCATTTAATTGCAACTGTCGTTAATCACAATTCCTGCCTCTGTGTGTCTATTGTAGAGATACAGCGCCTGTGCTTGGGAAGTGATCCGGATGGAGACCCGAGCTCACTTACAGCAAATCCTCATCTTAACAGCAAGAATGACGAAAGGAAACTGAAGGTCATCTGAAGATCATTCGTTTGAGAAAAAAGATCAATGACTATTTATAAAGAAACTCCTTAATTTATATTAAATTATATTTATTTTCAAAAGCAATTTTTATTATTGTTCTTGTTATTATATTTTTAAGAAATGCTAAATGGATCATAGATACTTTTGATATTAAGACGCCGTCAATGTGGTTGCGGTAGTTCATTCACAGAGTCTTTGAAAACAGTAAAAATTTGCTATATTTATTTGTGAGTTTGTTGACGCCTCTTTGTGTTAATTAATTTATTATTATTTATATCCATGTTAATTTATTAATATTTATTGATTCATCTGGATTATTGGGATAACTGGTTGTGGAACACTGCTGTGCATAATTGGCTGCAGCATTTCGCACACAAAACATACAGTCAAACACTTTGCAATGTTTCCTGTGAAGCGCTTTCAGATGTCTCAATGACATGATAAGGTGCCATATCCAATGCAAGGATTAATATTATTATTATTAATATTATTATTATCATTTGTTGGAAAGAGCTGCTACATGTTGGATTTGGTGACTTTGCAGCACCAGCTGTCTATCGGGTTTATCCCAAATCAAACCTGGTAACCAATCATTCAGCTCCTCAGAGGACTCATTTCCACCAGTAAATTCCCAGCTAGTTTTCTTTATTTGGCTCGCCCCAATCTACTGAAATGTCAGGTATTTCCTTACGACACCGTATTACAATTTTACATGATGTTTGGCTGTTGCTAATTTTTATAATTTGTCATAAAGAAGTATATATTTTCATCCAAATCTAAGAATATGTTTCATTAAAAGATTTGTATTTTATATCTTATTTATTACCTGCTTTTTTTTTACGTGAAATGTTCCTGATTTTCTCAATGCCTCCACTCAGTGTCTTTACTTATTGTCAGTGAAGCACGCTGAGGCATTTGGAGGATACAACGCACTACAGTATTACATTTGTAAAGCACCTTTCATATCAGAATGACATCCCAAGTCATCCCAAGCTGAACAGTCAGGGATTAGGACCCAAGTGGCAGTGGGGCATTCAGATCATGGACGGTGGAGGGCAGAGAGGGGAGGAGAGTGGCTGAAAACACGTTCAAAGAGGAGGGCCTTGCTGCATTCCTTGAAAAAAACAAGGGAGGGAGCAAGACGGAGGGAGTGTATGATGGGGTTCTAGACGGTGGAGGCAGAGAAGCTGATGGCGCAACCACCAATGGTGGGATGGACTGGGCAGGGAGCATGGGGTGGGCCTGAGCATGCTGAGCGGAGAGAGCAGACAGATTGCTAAGGGGATAAGTGAGGTAGGAGGTGCAAGGCCATTGAAAGCCTTGAAGGGAAGAGCAAGAATTTTTAATGGTTGTGGAGCCAGTGGAGCCACCTATGGTGAGTTTGAAGGGGTCACAGAGCCCGGTGCAGGATAGGACATGAGCTGTAGAGCTCTGGATGATCTGTAGCTTTTGGACGGAAGAGTTGGGAAAGTTGGCAATCAAGACATTGGGATGATGAGCATATTTATAATGAAGTCATGTATGAGGGTTTCAGTGGCCTGTGGGGTGAGGCGCTGGCGGAGTTAGGCAATGTTGCAGAGTTGGGGGAAGCCAGAGTTGGTAATATCATGGATGTGGGTGTAAAGGACTGTCGAGAGTCAAACCAAATGCCCAGATTCCTGATTGGCTTGGTGAGGTGGACTGTGCATCCTTGGAGTCCTGTAGCTCAGTGGTAGAGCACTCGCTTTGCAAGCGAGAGACCTGAGTTCAATTCCAGGCAGAGGGCGAAACCTTGGGCAAGTTTCCTTACTCCACACAGAGCCTAATAATAATCCCTCCAAAACCAAAAACAATAATAAATTGGTCATTTTCAATCTATGACTGTTTGTGGGACATTGCTGTGCGCAATTGGCTGCCGCGTTCACCCACAAATATACAGTCAATTCACATTACAGTGTGTTCTGTGAAGCGCTTTGGGACATCCTCCCGACGTGAAAAGCATATATCAAATGCAAGGATTATTATTATTATTATTATTTGGATGCTGATACTGCCACTGCCTGATGTGCGGAGGCGACGGCGAAATCCAATCAGTGGAACCTCAGTATTGCTGACATTCAACTGTAGAAAGTTGGCTCTCATCCAGGACAAGTCTGACCGACAGTCTATCAGAACATCAATCGTCCTGGGGCTGATGTTGGTAGCAAAGAGATCGGGTTGGGTGTCATCCACGTACATGTTCATGTTGAACCCATGTCTGCGGATGATGCCACCACAGGGAACATGTACCGGTTGAAGAGGAGAGACTCAGGACACAGCCCTGAGGAACACTGCACAAGATGTTGCGAGGACTGGAGCAGAAGCCATTTGTGGAGGCAAAGTGGAGTAGGTGTGAGCGATAGGACCTTAAACATTGAAGGATCTGAAATGTCACAACATTAAATGCAATGATAGAGAGAGAGAGAGTTGGTGTAAATCGCAGTCTGACTCCACTCGTGGTTAATGCTGACGATTGGCTGTGTCCAGAGACCTCTCCTCTGACATCGCAGCCCCTCAACCGAATCACACACCCCTCCTCAACCAGAACCCCCCCCCCCCCCACTTCCCCCCAAACACACATTCTCTTTGACCACAAAGCGAAAACCGGAGTCGGTATCGTTTAACTTTCAATTTATAATTGGATCCGAAAGTGAGTGAGAGTGAGCGGCGGCCCTGCGAGCGGCGTGATGGACATGAGTGGGCTCTTGGCTGAAAGGGTTAATTGTAGAGGTACCTGACAGCACATATAGGAAGTGGAGTTAAACTTCAAAATCAATCGGTGGTTATCAACAGGAAAGGCACAAGGTTGTCAGCGAAGTATTCTGATGTGTTTGGAGGTTGTAAAATGTCACAACATTAAATGCAATGACAGAGAGAGAGAGAGTTGGTGCAAATCGCAGTCTGACTCCACTCGTGGTTAATGCTGACGATTGGCTGTGTCCAGAGACCTCTCCTCTAACATGGCAGCCCCTCAACCGAATCACACACCCCTCCTCAACCAGAACACCCCCTTCCCCCCACCCCACCCCCACACACACACATTCTCCTGGGTCCCAAAGCCAAATCCGGAGTCGGTATCGTTTAACTTTCTATTTGTAATTGGATCCGAAAGTGAGTGAGAGTGAGCGGCGGCCCTGCGAGTGGCGCTGTGCAGAGCTGCGGAGTCTTCCAAAACTTTCCGTTTAGTTCCTGAAATCCCCGGGTTTTGGATTCCATCTTCCATCAGAACCTCAGGATTTCGCTTTTGACATGTAAGAATGCTGGTTACCGTAAAAGCCCGTCTCGCCAGCCCGGCACCGTGTGGATCAGCTCTGATACAAGCGGTTGGACCTCTGCTGCGCTCCTGCTCACACATCCAAGAAGGAACAGCTCCCAACTTGACCAACAGCCATCACTAGTGGACACCTTCGCTTCATCGCCTCTCGCCGATTTGTAGAATGGCTGTCCATTACCAGTGCGGTCTCAGTTTGTTTGCGATGCTGTGCGTCTCCCTGACTCTGGGCTGCTCCACGCTGCGGTTACAGAAAATTCTGATCGCAACAACTCTCAACACCTTGGATGAGATGGTAAGTGAGTTGGTTCACACCTGCCTCTCTCTCTCTCTCTCTCTCTCTCTCCCTCTCTCTCACGGCGCGCACCGCGTATTGGTGATCGAACGCTTCCCATCAGCAGCAGCGGCTGTGTGAGGCCATGTGTGTCCGGGGCTGGTGATGGATGGGGAAGATTCTCACTGAATGACTGACTGACTGACTGATGGTGATGTGTGTTACAGGGAGGCCGTGTGCCCAGACATTGTGTGGCAGTCGGAGCGGAGCAGGGAATCGCCTCCCCGGACCTGCGCCTGTTGTTGCAGCCTTTACAGGTGAGTCAATAGCGGCTCTTTCCTCGGTCTCACACCATCGCCCCTCCGGCAGAGTTTAGGGACACGTTTGGATGCTGCAGTCGCTGCATTAAATGCAAGGATACAGCAAGACACGGTGAGGTCCTGCTGGTTTCTGTGCAGTTAGTGTGATAGGTGAAAAGGCAATTCCGCAACAAAGTGCTGAGTATAAATGAGGAGTTTGCTGGAGTAAAGCTGGGAGTGTGGGCATTGCTTTGTCTGGGACAGAGCGCTTATGAGAAGGTCAGCAAATTTCTGTCAGCTTTTGAGAGGACAACTGAAGGGTGGTGGATGCCGATTCGATAACAATTTTCAGAGACTAGTAGATAATTATTTGGGGAGTACAAGTGTAATGGGAAGGGAGCGGGGGAATGGGGTTGGGAACTTGGAACTTGGAAAAGCTCTTTTCAAACCGTCGGCACACACACGATGTTCCGAATGCTCTCCTTCTGTGCTGTATAATTCTATGATTCTATGAACTCGGGAAAGATTATGATTAATGAAATGGTGACAAGGAGAGATTGACAACAACAACTTGCCCCTCACTCAGGGGAGTGTCTCAGAGTCACTTCACAGTGATGGAGCACAACACCGAGCTGGATAAGTGACCATTAACACGGTCGATGAGGAAGGTCTTCAGGAATAATCTGAAGATGGGGAAGCAGGTGGCAAGGCCGAGAGAGAGCGGAAGAGAGTTCCAGAGTTTCAGGGTACAGTGGCTGGAAGTGCAGCCACCGAAAGCGAAAGGGAGGAAAGCAGTTTGAGGATATTAATGAGAACATGTGTGTGTTTTCACAGAACAACGACAGAATTCTGCTGCTGCATAAGACATTCCAACACCTCAACAAAATTTTCCATAAAAACATGAAGTCCGTCACCTGGGACCTGACACAGGTGAATCACTTCCGGGAACTTCTGGTCACTCAGCGGGACGTGGTGAAGGATTGCATCCAGGATTCAGCATCTGATTCCAAGCTGAGCGCCCTCTCCACCATCCACACTTACTTCAGGAAGCTGCAAAACTTTCTCAAAGAGAAGGTACCACATTATATCCGATCGTATCATTTTTGCTCATAAAAAAAGAGACATTTTATTCCATTTAATTGCAACTGTCATTAATCACCATTCCTGCCTCTTTGTGTCTATTGTAGAGGTACAGCGCCTGTGCTTGGGAAGTGATCCGGATGGAGACCCGAGCTCGCTTACAGCAAGTCCTCATCTTAACAGCAAGAATGACGAAAGGAAACTGAAGGTCATCTGAAGATCATTCGTTTGAGAAAAAAGATCAATGACTATTTATAAAGAAACTCCTTAATTTATATTAAATTATATTTATTTTCAAAAGCAATTTTTATTATTGTTCTTGTTATTATATTTTTAAGAAATGCTAAATGGATCATAGATACTTTTGATATTAAGACGCCGTCAATGTGGTTGCGGTAGTTCATTCACAGAGTCTTTGAAAACAGTAAAAATTTGCTATATTTATTTGTGAGTTTGTTGACGCCTCTTTGTGTTAATTAATTTATTATTATTTATATCCATGTTAATTTATTAATATTTATTGATTCATCTGGATTATTGGGATAACTGGTTGTGGGACACTGCTGTGCATAATTGGCTGCAGCATTTCGCACACAAAACATACAGTCAAACACTTTGCAATGTTTCCTGTGAAGCGCTTTCAGATGTCTCAATGACATGATAAGGTGCCATATCCAATGCAAGGATTAATATTATTATTATTAATATTATTATTATCATTTGTTGGAAAGAGCTGCTACATGTTGGATTTGGTGACTTTGCAGCACCAGCTGTCTATCGGGTTTATCCCAAATCAAACCTGGTAACCAATCATTCAGTTCCTCAGAGGACTCATTTCCACCAGTAAATTCCCAGCTAGTTTTCTTTATTTGGCTCGCCCCAATCTACTGAAATGTCAGGTATTTCCTTACGGCACCGTATTACAGTTTTACATGATGTTTGGCTGTTGCTAATTTTTATAATTTGTCATAAAGAAGTATATATTTTCATCCGAAATCTAAGAATATGTTTCATTAAAAGATTTGTATTTTATATCTTATTTATTACCTGCTTTTTTTTTACGTGAAATGTTCCTGATTTTCTCAATGCCTCCACTCAGTGTCTTTACTTATTGTCAGTGAAGCACGCTGAGGCATTTGGAGGATAAAACACACTACAGTATTACATTTGTAAAGCACCTTTCATATCAGAATGACATCCCAAGTCATCCCAAGCTGAACAGTCAGGGATTAGGACCCAAGTGGCAGTGGGGCATTGAGATCAGGGACGGTGGAGGGCCGAGAGGGGAGGAGAGTGGCTGAAAACACGTTCGAAGAGGAGGGCCTTGCTGCATTCCTTGAAAAAAACAAGGGAGGGAGCAAGACGGAGGGAGTGTGTGATGGGGTTCTAGACGGTGGAGGCAGAGAAGCTGATGGCCCAACCACCAATGGTGGGATGGACTGGGCAGGGAGCATGGGGTGGGCCTGAGCATGCTGAGCGGAGAGAGCAGACAGATTGCTAAGGGAATAGGTGAGGTAGGAGGTGCAAGGCCATTGAAAGCCTGGAAGGGAGGGGCGAGAACTTTGAACTTGATCCTCTGATGGATGTGGAGCCAGTGGAGCCAACTGAGTTTGAAGGGGTCACAGAGCCTGGTGGAGGATAGTAAATAAGCTGCAGAGCTCTGGATGATCTGTAGCTTTTGAGGGAAGAGTTGGGAAGTTGGCAATCAAGACATTGGGATGATGAGCCTATTTATAATGAAGTCATGTATGAGGGTTTCAGTGGCCTGTGGGGTGAGGCGCTGGCGGAGTTAGGCAATGTTGCAGAATTGGGGGAAGCCAGAGTTGGTAATATCATGGATGTGGGTGTAAAGGACTGTCGAGAGTCAAACCAGATGCCCAGATTCCTGATTGGCTTGGTGAGGTGGACTGTGCATCCTTGGAGTCCTGTAGCTCAGTGGTAGAGCACTCGCTTTGCAAGCGAGAGACCTGAGTTCAATTCCAGGCAGAGGGCGAAACCTTGGGCAAGTTTCCTTACTCCACACAGAGCCTAATAATAATCCCTCCAAAACCAAAAACAATAATAAATTGGTCATTTTCAATCTATGACTGTTTGTGGGACATTGCTGTGCGCAATTGGCTGCCGCATTCGCGCACAAATATGCAGTCAATTCACTATACAGTGTGTTCTGTGAAGCACTTTGGGACGTCCTCCCGACGTAAAAAGTGCTATATCAAATGCAAGGATTATTATTATTATTATTATTTGGATGCTGATACTGCCACTGCCTGAAGTGCGGAGGCGATGGCGAAAGCCAATCAGAGGAACCTCAGTATTGCTGACATTCAACTGTAGAAAGTTGGCTCTCATCCAGGACATGAAGTCTGACAGACAGTCTGTCAGAACATCAATCGTCCTGGGGCTGATGTTGGTAGCAAAGAGATCGGGTTGGGTGTCATCCACGTACATGTGCATGTTGAACCCATGTCTGCGGATGATGTCACCACAGGGAACATGTACCGGTTGAAGAGGAGAGACCCAGGACACAGCCCTGAGGAACACTGCACAAGATGTTGCGAGGACTGGAGCAGAAGCCATTTGTGGAGGCAAAGTGGAGTGGGTGTGAGAGATAGGACCTAAACCATTGAAGTATCTGAAATGTCACAACATTAAATGCAATGACAGAGAGAGTTGGTGCAAATCGCATTCGTGGTTAATGCTGACGATTGGCTGTGCCCAGGGACCTCTCCTCTAACATGGCATCCCCTCAACCAACCCCTCCTCAACCAGAACATCCCCTTCCCCCCAAACACACATTCACTTTGACCACAAAGCGAAATCCGGAGTCGGTATCGTTTAACTTTCAATTTGTAATTGGATCCGAAAGTGAGTGAGAGTGAGCGGCGGCCCTGCGAGTGGCGCTGTGCAGAGCTGCGGAGTCTTCCAAAACTTTCCGTTTAGTTCCTGAAATCCCCGGGTTTTGGATTCCATCTTCCATCAGAACCTCAGGATTTCGCTTTTGACATGTAAGAATGCTGGTTACCGTAAAAGCCCGTCTCGCCAGCCCGGCACCGTGTGGATCAGCTCTGATACAAGCGGTTGGACCTCTGCTGCGCTCCTGCTCACACATCCAAGAAGGAACAGCTCCCAACTTGACCAACAGCCATCACTAGTGGACACCTTCGCTTCATCGCCTCTCGCCGATTTGTAGAATGGCTGTACATTACCAGTGCGGTCTCAGTTTGTTTGCGATGCTGTGCGTCTCCCTGACTCTGGGCTGCTCCACGCTGCGGTTACAGAAAATTCTGATCGCAACAACTCTCAACACCTTGGATGAGATGGTAAGTGAGTTGGTTCACACCTGCCTCTCTCTCTTTCTCTCTCTCTCCCTCTCTCTCACGGAGCGCACCGCGTATTGGTGATCAAACGCTTCCCATCAGCAGCAGCGGCTGTGTGAGGCCATGTGTGTCCGGGACTGGTGATGGATGGGGAAGATTCTCACTGAATGACTGACTGACTGACTGATGGTGATGTGTGTTACAGGGAGGCCATGTGCCCAGACATTGTGTGGCAGTCGGAGCGGAGCAGGGAATCGCCTCCCCGGACCTGCGCCTGTTGTTGCAGCCTTTACAGGTGAGTCAATAGCGGCTCTTTCCTCGGTCTCACACCATCGCCCCTCCGGCAGAGTTTAGGGACACGTTTGGATGCTGCAGTCGCTGCATTAAATGCAAGGATACAGCAAGACACGGTGAGGTCCTGCTGGTTTCTGTGCAGTTAGTTTGATGGGTGAAAAGGCAATTCCGCAACAAAGTGCTGAGTATAAATGAGGAGTTTGCTGGAGTAAAGCTGGGAGTGTGGGCATTGCTTTGTCAGGGACAGAGCGGTTATGAGAAGGTCTGCAAATTTCTGTCAGCTTTTGAGAGGACAACTGAAGGGTGGTGGACGCCGATTCGATAACAAGTTTTCAGAGATTAGTAGATAATTATTTGGGGAGTACAAGTGTGCAGTGTAATGGGGAGGGAGCGGGGGAATGGGGTTGACTTGGAAAAGCTCTTTTCAAACAGTCGGCACACACATGATGGGCCAAACGCTTTCCTTCTGTGCTGTATAATTCTGTGATTCTAAGAACTCGGGAAAGATTATGATTCGTGAAATGGTGACAAGGAGAGATAGACAACAACAACTTGCCCCTCACTCAGGGGAGTGTCTCAGAGTCACTTCACAGTGATGGAGCACAACACCGAGCTGGATAAGTGACCATTAACACGGTCGATGAGGAAGCTCTTCAGGAATGATCTGAAGGTGGGGAAGGAGGTGGCAAGGCCGAGGGAGAGCGGTAGAGAGTTCCAAAGATTCAGGGTACAGTGGCTGGAAGTGCAGCCACCGAAAGCGAAAGGGAGGAAAGCAGTTTGAGGATATTAATGAGAACATGTGTGTGTTTTCACAGAACAACGACAGAATTCTGCTGCTGCACAAGACATTCCAACACCTCAACAAGATTTTCCATAAAAACATGAAGTCCGTCACCTGGGACCTGACGCAGGTGAATCACTTCCGGGAACTTCTGGTCACTCAGCGGGAAGTGGTGAAGGATTGCATCCAGGATTCAGCATCTGATTCCATGCTGAGCGCCCTCTCCACCATCCACACTTACTTCAGGAAGCTGAAAAAGTTTCTCAAACAGCAGGTACCACATTATGTCCAATTGTATCATTTTCGTTGAAAAAAAAGAGACATTTTATTCCATTTAATTGCAACTGTCATTAATCACCATTCCTGCCTCTCTGTGTCTATTGTAGAGATACAGCGCCTGTGCTTGGGAAGTGATCCGGATGGAGACCCGAGCTCGCTTACAGCAAATCCTCATCTTAACAGCAAGAATGACGAAAGGAAACTGAAGGTCATCTGAAGATCATTCGTTTGAGAAAAAGATCAATAACTATTTATAAAGAAACTCCTTAATTTATTTTCAATTATATTTATATCAAAAGCAAGTTGTATTGTTATTGTTGTTATTATATTTGTAAGAAATGTTAAATGGATCACAGATACTTTTGATATTAAGATGCCGTCAATGTGGTTGCGGTAGTTCATTCCCAGAGTCTTTGAAAATAGTAAAAAATTGTTATATTTATTTGTGAGTTTATTGACGCCTCTTTGTGTTAATTAATTTATTATTATGTATATCCATGTTAATTTATTAATATTTATTGATTCATCTGGATTATTGGGATAACTGGTTGTGGGACACTGCTGTGCATAATTGGCTGCAGCGTTTCGCACACAAAACATACAGTCAAACACTTTACAATATATCCTGTGAAGCGCTTTTAGATTTCTCAATGACATGATAAGTTGCCATATCCAATGCAAGAATTAATATTATTATTATTAATATTATTATTATCATTTGCTGTAAAGAGATGGTACAAGTTGGATTTGGTGACTTTGCAGCACCAGCTGTCTATCTGGTAATCAATCACTCCGTTCCTCAGAGGACTCATTTCCACCAGTAAATTCCCAGCTAGTTTTCTTTATTTGGCTCCCCCCAATCTACTGAAATGTCAGGTATTTCCTTATGATACTGTATTACAGTTTTACATGATGTTTGGCTATTGTTAATTTTTATAATTTGTCATGAAGAATTATATATTTTCATCCGAAATCTAAGAATATGTTTCATTAAAAGATTTGTATTTTATATCTTATTCATTACCTGCTTTTTTTTTACGTGAAATGTTCCTGATTTTCTCAATGCCTCCACTCAGTGTCTTTACTTATTGTCAGTGAAGCACGCTGAGGCATTTGGAGGATACAACGCACTACAGTATTACATTTGTAAAGCACCTTTCATATCAGAATGACATCCCAAGTCATCCCAAGCTGAACAGTCAGGGATTATGTGGAGTCCTGTAGCTCAGTGGTTAGAGCACTCAACACCTGAGTTCAATTCCAGGCAGAGGGCGAAACCTTGGGCAAGTTTCCTTACTCCACACAGAGCCTAATAATAATCCCTCCGAAAAAACAAAAACAATAATAAATTGGTCATTTTCAATCTACGACTGTTTGTGGGACATTGCTGTGCGCAATTGGCTGCCGCGTTCGCCCACAAATATACAGTCAATTCACTTTACAGTCTGTTCTGTGAAATGCTTTGGGACGTCCTCCCGACGTGAAAAGCGCTATATCAAATGCAAGGATTATTATTATTATTATTATTATTATTATTAGGACCTGAGTGGCAGTGGGGCATTGAGATCAGGGACGGTGGACGGCAGAGAGGGGAGGAGAGTGGCCGAAAACACGTTCGAATAGGAGGGCCTTGCTGCGTTCCTTGAAAAAAACAAGGAAGGGAGCAAGACGGAGGGAGTGTGTGATGGGGTTCTAGATGGTGGAGGCAGAGAAGCTGAGGGCCCAACCACCAATGGTGGGATGGACTGGGCAGGGAGCATGGGGCGGGCCAGAGCATGCTGAGCGGAGAGAGCAGACAGATTGCAAAGGGGAGAGGTGAGGTAGGAGGTGCAAGGCCATTGAAAGCCTGGAAGGGAGGGGCGAGAATTTTGAGCTTGATCCTCTGATGGATGTGGAGCCAGTGGAGCCACCTATGGTGAGTTTGAAGGGGTCACAGAGCCTGGTGCAGGATAGGACATAAGCTGCAGAGCTCTGGATGTTCTGCAGCTTTTGAAGGGAAGAGTTGGGAAGGTTGGCAATCAAGACATTGGGATGATGAGCCTAGTTATAATGAAGTCATGTATGAGGGTCTCAGTGGCCTGTGGGGTGAGACGCTGGCGGCGTTAGGCAATGTTGCAGAATTGGGGGAAGCCAGAGTTGGTAATATCATGGATGTGGGTGAAAAGGACTGTTGAGAGTCAAACCAGATACCCAGGTTCCTGACTGGCTTGATGAGGTGGACCGTGCATCCTTGGAGTCCTGCAGCTCAGTGGTTAGAGCACTCGCTTTGTAAGTGAGAGACCTGAGTTCAATTCCAGGCAGAGGGCGAAACCTTCGGCACGTTTCCTTACTCCACACAGAGCCTAATAATAATCCCTCCACAACCAGAAACAATAATAAATTGGTCATTTTCAATCTACGACTGTTTTTGGGACATTGCTGTGCGCAATTGGCTGCCGCGTTCGCCCACAATTATATAGTCAATTCACTTTATAGTGTGTTCTGTGAAGTGCTTTGGGACGTCCTCCCGATGTGAAAAGCGCTATATCAAATGCCAGGATTATTATTATTATTATTATTATTATTTGGATGCTGATACTGCCACTGCCTGATGTGCGGAGGCGATGGCGAAAGCCAATCAGTGGAACCTCAGTATTGCTGACATTCAACTGTAGAAAGTTGGCTCTCATCCAGGACATGAAGTCTGACAGACAGTCTGTCAGAACATCAATCGTCCTGGGGCTGATGTTGGTAGCAAAGAGATCGGGTTGGGTGTGATCCACGGACATGTTCATTTTGAACCCATGTCTGCGGATGATGTCACCACAGGGAACATGTACCGGTTGAAGAGGAGAGACCCAGGACACAACCCTGAGGAACACTGCACACGATGTTGCGAGGACTGGAGCAGACGCCATTTGTGGAGGCAAAGTGGAGTGGGTGTGAGAGATAGGACCTAAACCATTGAAGAATCTGAAATGTCACAACATTAAATGCAATGAGAGAGAGAGAGAGTTGGTGCAAATCGCAGTCTGACTCCACTCGTGGTTAATGCTGACGATTGGCTGTGTCCAGAGACCTCTCCTCTAACATGGCAGCCCCTCAACCCACCCCTCCTCAACCAGAACCCCCCCCCCTTCCCCCCAAACACACATTCTCTTTGACCACAAAGCGAAATCCGGAGTCGGTATCGTTTAACTTTCAATTTATAATTGGATCCGAAAGTGAGTGAGAGTGAGCGGCGGCCCTGCGAGCGGCGTGATGGACATGAGGGGGCTCTTGGCTGAAAGGGTTAATTGTAGAGGTACCTGACAGCACACATAGGAGGTCGAGTTAAACTTCAAAATCAATCGGTGGTTATCAACAGGAAAGGCACAAGGTTGTCAGCGAAGTATGCTGATGTGTTTGGAGGTTGTAAAATGTCACAACATGAAATGCAATGACAGAGAGAGAGAGAGTTGGTGCAAATCGCAGTCTGACTCCACTCGTGGTTAATGCTGACGATTGGCTGTGTCCAGAGACCTCTCCTCTAACATGGCAGCCCCTCAACCGAATCACACACCCCTCCTCAACCAGAACACCCCCTTCCCCCCACCCCACCCCCACACACACACATTCTCCTGGGTCCCAAAGCCAAATCCGGAGTCGGTATCGTTTAACTTTCTATTTGTAATTGGATCCGAAAGTGAGTGAGAGTGAGCGGCGGCCCTGCGAGTGGCGCTGTGCAGAGCTGCGGAGTCTTCCAAAACTTTCCGTTTAGTTCCTGAAATCCCCGGGTTTTGGATTCCATCTTCCATCAGAACCTCAGGATTTCGCTTTTGACATGTAAGAATGCTGGTTACCGTAAAAGCCCGTCTCGCCAGCCCGGCACCGTGTGGATCAGCTCTGATACAAGCGGTTGGACCTCTGCTGCGCTCCTGCTCACACATCCAAGAAGGAACAGCTCCCAACTTGACCAACAGCCATCACTAGTGGACACCTTCGCTTCATCGCCTCTCGCCGATTTGAAGAATGGCTGTACATTACCAGTGCGGTCTCAGTTTGTTTGCGATGCTGTGCGTCTCCCTGACTCTGGGCTGCTCCACGCTGCGGTTACAGAAAATTCTGATCGCAACAACTCTCAACACCTTGGATGAGATGGTAAGTGAGTTGGTTCACACCTGCCTCTCTCTCTTTCTCTCTCTCTCTCCTCTCTCTCACGGCGCGCACCGCGTATTGGTGATCAAACGCTTCCCATCAGCAGCAATGGCTGTGTGAGGCCATGTGTGTCCGGGGCTGGTGATGGATGGGGAAGATTCTCACTGAATGACTGACTGACTGACTGATGGTGATGTGTGTTACAGGGAGGCCGTGTGCCCAGACATTGTGTGGCAGTCGGAGCGGAGCAGGGAATCGCCTCCCCGGACCTGCGCCTGTTGTTGCAGCCTTTGCAGGTGAGTCAATAGCGGCTCTTTCCTCGGTCTCACACCATCGCCCCTCCGGCAGAGTTTAGGGACACGTTTGGATGCTGCAGTCGCTGCATTAAATGCAAGGATACAGCAAGACACGGTGAGGTCCTGCTGGTTTCTGTGCAGTTAGTGTGATAGGTGAAAAGGCAATTCCGCAACAAAGTGCTGAGTATAAATGAGGAGTTTGCTGGAGTAAAGCTGGGAGTGTGGGCATTGCTTTGTCAGGGACAGAGCGCTTATGAGAAGGTCAGCAAATTTCTGTCAGCTTTTGAGAGGACAACTGAAGGGTGGTGGATGCCGATTCGATAACAATTTTCAGAGACTAGTAGATAATTATTTGGGGAGTACAAGTGTAATGGGAAGGGAGCGGGGGAATGGGGTTGGGAACTTGGAACTTGGAAAAGCTCTTTTCAAACCGTCGGCACACACACGATGTTCCGAATGCTCTCCTTCTGTGCTGTATAATTCTATGATTCTATGAACTCGGGAAAGATTATGATTAATGAAATGGTGACAAGGAGAGATTGACAACAACAACTTGCCCCTCACTCAGGGGAGTGTCTCAGAGTCACTTCACAGTGATGGAGCACAACACCGAGCTGGATAAGTGACCATTAACACGGTCGATGAGGAAGGTCTTCAGGAATAATCTGAAGATGGGGAAGCAGGTGGCAAGGCCGAGAGAGAGCGGAAGAGAGTTCCAGAGTTTCAGGGTACAGTGGCTGGAAGTGCAGCCACCGAAAGCGAAAGGGAGGAAAGCAGTTTGAGGATATTAATGAGAACATGTGTGTGTTTTCACAGAACAACGACAGAATTCTGCTGCTGCATAAGACATTCCAACACCTCAACAAGATTTTCCATAAAAACATGAAATCCGTCACCTGGGACCTGACACAGGTGAATCACTTCCGGGAACTTCTGGACACTCAGCGGGACGTGGTGAAGGATTGCATCCATGATTCAGCATCTGATTCCAAGCTGAGCGCCCTCTCCACCATCCACACTTACTTCAGGAAGCTGCAAAACTTTCTCAAAGAGAAGGTACCACATTATATCCGATCGTATCATTTTTGCTCAAAAAAAAAGAGACATTTTATTCCATTTAATTGCAACTGTCGTTAATCACAATTCCTGCCTCTGTGTGTCTATTGTAGAGATACAGCGCCTGTGCTTGGGAAGTGATCCGGATGGAGACCCGAGCTCACTTACAGCAAATCCTCATCTTAACAGCAAGAATGACGAAAGGAAACTGAAGGTCATCTGAAGATCATTCGTTTGAGAAAAAAGATCAATGACTATTTATAAAGAAACTCCTTAATTTATATTAAATTATATTTATTTTCAAAAGCAATTTTTATTATTGTTCTTGTTATTATATTTTTAAGAAATGCTAAATGGATCATAGATACTTTTGATATTAAGACGCCGTCAATGTGGTTGCGGTAGTTCATTCACAGAGTCTTTGAAAACAGTAAAAATTTGCTATATTTATTTGTGAGTTTGTTGACGCCTCTTTGTGTTAATTAATTTATTATTATTTATATCCATGTTAATTTATTAATATTTATTGATTCATCTGGATTATTGGGATAACTGGTTGTGGAACACTGCTGTGCATAATTGGCTGCAGCATTTCGCACACAAAACATACAGTCAAACACTTTGCAATGTTTCCTGTGAAGCGCTTTCAGATGTCTCAATGACATGATAAGGTGCCATATCCAATGCAAGGATTAATATTATTATTATTAATATTATTATTATCATTTGTTGGAAAGAGCTGCTACATGTTGGATTTGGTGACTTTGCAGCACCAGCTGTCTATCGGGTTTATCCCAAATCAAACCTGGTAACCAATCATTCAGCTCCTCAGAGGACTCATTTCCACCAGTAAATTCCCAGCTAGTTTTCTTTATTTGGCTCGCCCCAATCTACTGAAATGTCAGGTATTTCCTTACGGCACCGTATTACAGTTTTACATGATGTTTGGCTGTTGCTAATTTTTATAATTTGTCATAAAGAAGTATATATTTTCATCCGAAATCTAAGAATATGTTTCATTAAAAGATTTGTATTTTATATCTTATTTATTACCTGCTTTTTTTTTACGTGAAATGTTCCTGATTTTCTCAATGCCTCCACTCAGTGTCTTTACTTATTGTCAGTGAAGCACGCTGAGGCATTTGGAGGATAAAACACACTACAGTATTACATTTGTAAAGCACCTTTCATATCAGAATGACATCCCAAGTCATCCCAAGCTGAACAGTCAGGGATTAGGACCCAAGTGGCAGTGGGGCATTGAGATCAGGGACGGTGGAGGGCCGAGAGGGGAGGAGAGTGGCTGAAAACACGTTCGAAGAGGAGGGCCTTGCTGCATTCCTTGAAAAAAACAAGGGAGGGAGCAAGACGGAGGGAGTGTGTGATGGGGTTCTAGACGGTGGAGGCAGAGAAGCTGATGGCCCAACCACCAATGGTGGGATGGACTGGGCAGGGAGCATGGGGTGGGCCTGAGCATGCTGAGCGGAGAGAGCAGACAGATTGCTAAGGGGATAAGTGAGGTAGGAGGTGCAAGGCCATTGAAAGCCTGGAAGGGAGGGGCGAGAACTTTGAACTTGATCCTCTGATGGATGTGGAGCCAGTGGAGCCAACTGAGTTTGAAGGGGTCACAGAGCCTGGTGGAGGATAGTAAATAAGCTGCAGAGCTCTGGATGATCTGTAGCTTTTGGAGGGAAGAGTTGGGAAAGTTGGCAATCAAGACATTGGGATGATGAGCCTAGTTATAATGAAGTCATGTATGAGGGTCTCAGTGGCCTGTGGGGTGAGGCGCTGGCGGAGTTAGGCAATGTTGCAGAGTTGGGGGAAGCCAGAGTTGGTAATATCATGGATGTGGGTGTAAAGGACTGTCGAGAGTCAAACCAAATGCCCAGATTCCTGATTGGCTTGGTGAGGTGGACTGTGCATCCTTGGAGTCCTGTAGCTCAGTGGTAGAGCACTCGCTTTGCAAGCGAGAGACCTGAGTTCAATTCCAGGCAGAGGGCGAAACCTTGGGCAAGTTTCCTTACTCCACACAGAGCCTAATAATAATCCCTCCAAAACCAAAAACAATAATAAATTGGTCATTTTCAATCTATGACTGTTTGTGGGACATTGCTGTGCGCAATTGGCTGCCGCATTCGCGCACAAATATGCAGTCAATTCACTATACAGTGTGTTCTGTGAAGCACTTTGGGACGTCCTCCCGACGTAAAAGTGCTATATCAAATGCAAGGATTATTATTATTATTATTATTTGGATGCTGATACTGCCACTGCCTGAAGTGCGGAGGCGATGGCGAAAGCCAATCAGAGGAACCTCAGTATTGCTGACATTCAACTGTAGAAAGTTGGCTCTCATCCAGGACATGAAGTCTGACAGACAGTCTGTCAGAACATCAATCGTCCTGGGGCTGATGTTGGTAGCAAAGAGATCGGGTTGGGTGTCATCCACGTACATGTGCATGTTGAACCCATGTCTGCGGATGATGTCACCACAGGGAACATGTACCGGTTGAAGAGGAGAGACCCAGGACACAGCCCTGAGGAACACTGCACAAGATGTTGCGAGGACTGGAGCAGAAGCCATTTGTGGAGGCAAAGTGGAGTGGGTGTGAGAGATAGGACCTAAACCATTGAAGTATCTGAAATGTCACAACATTAAATGCAATGACAGAGAGAGTTGGTGCAAATCGCATTCGTGGTTAATGCTGACGATTGGCTGTGCCCAGGGACCTCTCCTCTAACATGGCATCCTCTCAACCAACCCCTCCTCAACCAGAACATCCCCTTCCCCCCAAACACACATTCACTTTGACCACAAAGCGAAATCCGGAGTCGGTATCGTTTAACTTTCAATTTGTAATTGGATCCGAAAGTGAGTGAGAGTGAGCGGCGGCCCTGCGAGTGGCGCTGTGCAGAGCTGCGGAGTCTTCCAAAACTTTTCGTTTAGTTCCCGAAATCCCCGGGTTTTGGATTCCATCTTCCATCAGAACCTCAGGATTTCGCTTTTGACATGTAAGAATGCTGGTTACCGTAAAAGCCCGTCTCGCCAGCCCGGCACCGTGTGGATCAGCTCTGATACAAGCGGTTGGACCTCTGCTGCGCTCCTGCTCACACATCCAAGAAGGAACAGCTCCCAACTTGACCAACAGCCATCACTAGTGGACACCTTCGCTTCATCGCCTCTCGCCGATTTGTAGAATGGCTGTCCATTACCAGTGCGGTCTCAGTTTGTTTGCGATGCTGTGCGTCTCCCTGACTCTGGGCTGCTCCACGCTGCGGTTACAGAAAATTCTGATCGCAACAACTCTCAACACCTTGGATGAGATGGTAAGTGAGTTGGTTCACACCTGCCTCTCTCTCTTTCTCTCTCTCTCTCTCTCCCTCTCATGGCGCTCACCGCGTATTGGTGATCGAACGCTTCCCATCAGCAGCAGCGGCTGTGTGAGGCCATGTGTGTCCGGGACTGGTGATGGATGGGGAAGATTCTCACTGAATGACTGACTGACTGATGGTGATGTGTGTTACAGGGAGGCCATGTGCCCAGACATTGTGTGGCAGTCGGAGCGGAGCAGGGAATCGCCTCCCCGGACCTGCGCCTGTTGTTGCAGCCTTTACAGGTGAGTCAATAGCGGCTCTTTCCTCGGTCTCACACCATCGCCCCTCCGGCAGAGTTTAGGGACACGTTTGGATGCTGCAGTCGCTGCATTAAATGCAAGGATACAGCAAGACACGGTGAGGTCCTGCTGGTTTCTGTGCAGTTAGTTTGATGAGTGAAAAGGCAATTCCGCAACAAAGTGCTGAGTATAAATGAGGAGTTTGCTGGAGTAAAGCTGGGAGTGTGGGCATTGCTTTGTCAGGGACAGAGCGGTTATGAGAAGTTCTGCAAATTTCTGTCAGCTTTTGAGAGGACAACTGAAGGGTGGTGGATGCCGATTCGATAACAAATTTTCAGAGAGTAGTAGATAATTATTTGGGGAGTACAAGTGTGCAGTGTAATGCGGAGGGAGCGGGGGAATGGGGTTGACTTGGAAAAGCTCTTTTCAAACAGTCGGCACACACATGATGGGCCAAACGCTCTCCTTCTGTGCTGTATAATTCTGTGATTCTATGAACTCGGGAAAGATTATGATTAATGAAATGGTGACAAGGAGAGATAGACAACAACAACTTGCCCCTCACTCAGGGGAGTTTCTCAGAGTACCTTCACAGTGATGGAGCACAACACCGAGCTGGATAAGTGACCATTAACACGGTCGATGAGGAAGCTCTTCAGGAATGATCTGAAGATGGGGAAGGAGGTGGCAAGGCCGAGAGAGAGCGGAAGAGAGTTCCAGAGTTTCAGGGTACAGTGGCTGGAAGTGCAGCCACCGAAAGCGAAATGGAGGAAAGCAGTTTGAAGATATTAATGAGAACATGTGTGTGTTTTCACAGAACAACGACAGAATTCTGCTGCTGCACAAGACATTCCAACACCTCAACAAGATTTTCCATAAAAACATGAAGTCCGTCACCTGGGACCTGACGCAGGTGAATCACTTCCGGGAACTTCTGGTCACTCAGCGGGAAGTGGTGAAGGATTGCATCCAGGATTCAGCATCTGATTCCATGCTGAGCGCCCTCTCCACCATCCACACTTACTTCCGGAAGCTGAAAAAGTTTCTCAAACAGCAGGTACCACATTATGTCCATATCATTTTCGTTCAGAAAGAAGAGACATTTTATTCCATTTAATTGCAACTGTCATTAATCACCATTCCTGCCTCTATGTGTCTATTGTAGAGATACAGCGCCTGTGCTTGGGAAGTGATCCGGATAGAGACCCGAGCTCACTTACAGCAAATCCTCATCTTAACAGCAAGAATGACGAAAGGAAACTGAAGGTCATCTGAAGATCATTCGTTTGAGAAAAAAGATCAATAACTATTTATAAAGAAACTCCTTAATTTATTTTAAATTATGTTTTTATTTTCAAATGCAAGTTTTATTTTTATTATTGTTATTATTTAAATGTTAAATGGAGCATAGACACTTTTTGATATTAAGGTGCCGTCAATGTGGTTGCAGTAATTCATTCCCAGAGACTTTGAAAAAACTTTTAAAAAATGCTTTGTTTATTTGTGAGTTTATTGATGCCTCTTTTGTTAATTAATTTATTATTATTGATATACATGTTCATTTATTCATATTTATTGATTGATTGATCAGTATTACTGGGATGACTGTTTGTGGGGCACTGCTGTGTGTAATTGGCTGCAGTTTTACCTGATGTTTGGCTGTTACTAATTTTTGTAATTTGTCACCAAAAAGTGTATATTTTTAAATGAAATCGGAGAATATGTTCCATTAAACTTTTGTCTTTTGTATCTTATTAATTGCCTCTGTTTTACTTTTGCTTACTTCACGTGTTCCTGATTTTCTCAAAGCCTACTTTCTCTCTGTTGCATCTGTACATCCCCCCCAAACCCCCACCCCCCAGACACCTCTCTGCTGTAACAACCTTTTAATAAGAGTAGAATGGATGCCTGTTATTAAAATAAATACCAGCTTTGAGGTTCTGGGTGAGTTTTATCGAATTAAAATTCTTCTGTTGAAATCTAAATTCTACGGCGGGTGGTGGAGGGGGTTGTGGGTGGGGGGGGGTGGGGAGGGGGTGCGAGTTGTGCAGTGGAGGTTAGGGTTGGTCCAACCAAAGGCATGGTGAAAGAGGAAAGGCTGGAGATGGGTCTTGAAGGAGGCAAGGGAGTGGTGTGGAGCCAAAAGAGCAGACAGGATGGGGACCTTGGTGCAAGCTATTGCCTGCAGAGCAGAGGGAGTGGAAAAACTATGGAACATGGGGCTTGGGAAGTATGTTAGAATTCACTGTGAACATCTCTTTCCAATGGTAGGGGATTGACACCGGGGGCTTGAATCCAAGATTGTAACTATGGAACTAAGAGGAAAGGATTTTCAAAATATGGAATGATTTCAATTATTACTGTTCATTTATTAAAAGAATTCAAGTAAAATATAGTTGTAAAAAAAATTAACAAAAATAAATTCGATTTTTTCATACAATATACATGTTGCCACAGTAAAACTATAAACAGGAATATCCGTAAAACATTAACATACAGAAAATAATTGAACCATTGTTCTCAATCTGAATCTAGAAATGGAATAATTACAGAATAGGTCAGTAGACCAAAGTAACAATGCTTAGTTATTAAATAACCAAGACTTTATAAACAAAAACACTTCTCAATAAATAGTTATTTGTCACATTCTTTTCTTAAACTTGTCATAAGAAGACCCTCAAACTCTTGTCTTTGCTTCTTTCGTGGCTAAAGTGAGCATTTCCTGTAAACGACGTGAAGTCTTTGCTCGGATCACTTCCCAGGCACAGGCGCTGAACCTCTACAACAGACAAAATCAGAGATTGTGGCAAGTTAGTGACAAATACAATTAAATGCAAATATTTCTCTTCAAAGATGATACAATCAGATATAACATGGCACCTTCTGTCTGAGAAACCTTCCCAGCTTGGTGAAGTAAGTGCGGATGGCAGATGTGGTGTGGACCATGGCGTCAGAGGCTGGTTCCTTCGCACATTTTTCCATCTCCATTTGTTGTTCATCCAGCACAAACCGGAAACCAAGGATCTTCTCCTGGTCCCAAGTGGAGGTTACGTTGTTACTGTAAATCTCGTTGAGGTGGTGGAGAGTCTGAAGGTAAACCTGCATTCTATCCCCAGGCTGTGGAAATACAGACATCCCTGCATGAGCAATGTAACTTTCTAAACCTGCACCACACACAGTCAAAGTCATTTGGTTTGGTCCTCACCAGACATTTTGTACCCGTCGCTCTGAATCGATCAAGTTTGCTTCCTGTTCTGCTTAACCTGCTAACACCGAGCTTCACACCATACCCCTGCTCCTTCCGACATCTCTACAACATTCCCACTTATGCCTTCCTTTATCCTGAAAGCCTTCGCTGTGACTTTGTCACCTATCAGATATCTTCTCCAAAATTCTCATTGCCCATATCTCTACATTTCGCTCTCCAGAAACTTCAATTAACCCAGAAATGTGTAGCCGCTCTCTCCCAAGACAACGTGGCACCGCCATTACCCACATCCAAGCCCTTTGTCTCCTGGTATCTTACAGGATGAAGGTTAAGATGCTTGTCCTGGGCTTCAGACCAGTCAGCAACTTGCCTCACCCTAACTGATCCTAACCCTAACCGTCTCAAGCTCTGTACTCCAGGCAAATCCCCTCCCGAGTCGGGTCTATCGCTCTTTTCCTCTCCCTTTTCCCTCCAATATTGGAAGCCTTTAAACACCGTTCCTATCCTCCGGAACTCTCTTCCCAAATCACCTCTCCTTCCTACCTCTCTTCTCGCCTTAAAAAAAAATCATAAAACTATGTAATGTCCCCACGTGGTGAGGTACAGGTATTTACTCACCTGAAGTGGCCCAGTCACGTTGCGCAGATTCAGCCGAAGGTCGACGGTTGAGCCCATTTCTCGCACACAGTGAAAGGGGATGGAATCTCTCTGAAACACAAACCACACTTTCAATGAACTCGTCTCTGTCAGAAACACTGAGAAGATTCTCTCTCTGCACAACTCCCTCTCTCTCTCTCTCTCTCTCTCCAATTCTAAAACGATTTTATTGAAAGATTTCTTCAAATACTTCCTCCCCCAAAAATAACATTTTCGATTTCCCGGTGAAATCGCTCCAATAAATTCGTTTCAATGTTAGAATAATTTCGCCTAAAGTTATTTTCCCTTGTACTTTATAACGCTTGTACTTTTACGGTTGGTGTGAAAGCGAAAGGCGCAGGTTCAGCCGTACAATACAAGAGATCATTAGCGACAGAGAATTGTTATATTCTGCGCGGATTCCTGTGAACTCACCATCCACAGCAAAAGGTTTAAACTCCTCTGGCACATGAGGTTGTGTAAAGGCAGGTTACAGGCCAGGCTGGGGGTCTGGGTGGCCAACAGGGCGAGACACAGACATAGTTTCCAAACACACCTCAAAGGCATCCTATCTGCAAACAGCCAGCAACTGAGTGTGATCGAGAAAACCGTGTGCTCACTAGCGGGTGAGTGTGAGTGTGTGAGAGTTGCTCATATTGAGGTCGATGTTGCCAATAAGTAATGGAACGGGACACAGCGTTTACGTGACTTTCTACCACTCCCCCCCACACCCACCCGCCCCAATCTGAAATTAAAACAGCCCTGAGGTATGGTCCTTCCCACCCGCAAGCAAAAAAAAATCTTTCATTTTCTGATCTAGAAAGGGAATTCTCATCAAGAAAATTTTACAATAGACCAGACCCCAAGTGAGACTGGAGGAATGGTGGGAGGTGTGTGTGTGTGGGGGGGGGGGGGGGGGGGGGCACTTGTTTAACGTTCAAATGTTTCAGTTTGTTATCTCAATCCTTACATTCAATAGCAACAAGTTGCATTTATATTTAGATAAATAGGGACTGCCACAGAGTTTATAATTAACACAAAAAACATAAGTTCTAAATTCCCGACATATTGAGAGGAAAATTAGGGAGGGAGAGGACTAATCAATCCAAATAACTGCAGTTAACAAGAGCGGGATATAAGCGGAATACAGTAAAAGTGAATGAAGATATGAGGCAATCAGAAGCAGATTGGTGCGGGTGTAGCATTGGAAGTGGCTGTGGTTACTTGGCTTTCAGTGTGAAGCTGTGGTCAATAAAACTATTTCAAGACTGGACACCAAAGGTGTCTGCAGTGCTTAGAATCCATAACTTTCTCATCTCTATCCTAACCAAACAATAATCCTAAAATCACAACACGTTGTCCGAGTATTTAAGACTCCATCTGGACCTCAATCTTGGCTCTCGTAAAAGTCGTTTCACCATAAGTACAATTTGGTAATTAATATTTTTCTATTCTCGGATTAGATTGCCCTAACTCCACTCAGAAGATGGTGAGAGATAATAATAATGACAATAATAATCCTTACATTTGATATAGCATCTTATCAAATCATCTCAAAGCGCTTCATAGAATATATTGTAAAGTGAATTGACTGTGTATTTTGTGGCTGCTCTGTTTGAATGTAAAAGCAGTCACTGCACTTGACAACAACTAGCCGTGAAGTGCGTGGAGACATTTTAATGTGTATACTCCGAAGTATTCAGAATATTAATAATAATAATCCTTGCATTTGATATAGCGGTTCATCTGTATCTTGGGGGAGCGAGCATAGGCATATTCAGTGAACTCAGCAAAGAGCATCAATCAATCTGGCAACTTATTGACTCAATGGTGGAGTTGACTCACTGGATAACCTGGTTTAGTCATTGAGGAACGCAACAATGTCTCCCTTTTCCTCCTGGAGCCATTGGCATGTATCCGACTATTGGCTTTGGCCATCTCCCAGGCTTGGAGTCTAGTTATTTTGGCCAATGTGAAAAACAAATGCCAATATCATGAGGAACCATGAATTGCCCAAGAACTAACTGAAGGTATCATCATCTCTACTTATCAGGCAAGCCATAACAGGTGAGAGTGAACACAAACATAGTGCAAAGAGAAAGTATATCCAAAATCTGTCTGCAAACAGGGCCAATATCATTTGAGTCACAATTGGATGATATAATTTCAGGCCTTGAGTCAGAGTGTCAATGAGGTCAGGTCGACCTTCAATATCTGGACCATAAACGGTTAACTGGAGCCTCTATTTTGTAGCTGACATGTCTGTGTAAGAATCATACAACTTATAACAAGGTTATATATATATAATCCACAACTGTTTGTGGGACACTGCTGCGTGCAATTGACTGCCACGTGCAGTCACTGGACTTTATGGTATATTCTGTGAAGTGCTTAGAGACATCTCAAAGACGTGATGAGGCATTATGTCAAATGCAAGGATTATTATTATAGTGTTCTACTGTATAGGATTATTGATATTATAATTCCCAAACATTTCTAAGCGCCTAACAGGTAACTACTGTCAAGTGTCTATTTGTAGGCGAACAGCAGCTAATTTGCACACATTCCATAAAGTGAATGATATCAATGCATCCAGTGACTGATCTGGTGTCGGGTGAGGTTTATGTAATAAAGCCTTGTGTGGTGTAGATTACTGTTGTCCAACAACAAGGTAAATGTTTGCAATGCCTTTCAGGTGGTGGGGGTGGGGGGGTGACCTGTGGCTTAAAAGGAAACTCTGGCTGCCACCAACAAGGGCTCAACAGTGACCATGGCGTACATGGCACCTCACACTGGGCGTGGAGAGACTGGCACACAGAACCTGACACGTGGAGAGACAGGACCGGCGGCTCTCGTTCGCTGTGGCAAAGGGAAGTCACTGAGAGTCATTCCTGGTGATAACTAGTTGCGTCTGTGGAACAGCGAGTATCGAGCAACCAAATCTGTGTGGTCCGCATTTGTATTTCGGGTGATTCTGTGGGCAGATTGGGTTTGACGAGGAGTGAAGTTATGAGCAGAAAAAGCCACATTGTGTGTTTATATTTAGCCTGAGCTCCGGGCGGGACTTTTTTTATTATTATTTGATAATATTTATTCTGTCCCTGAATCTGAAAACGAATGTGCTCTTTCGCTTCTGTGATGCGCACAGCTGGTGTGGGTATAAAACATGGGTTATACCCGTGTGTCAGAACCCAGACTTTCCCTCCCACAAAGGCAACAGCTGAAACTCTTTATTCGCAAGAGTGGCAAAAGGGGATTTTAACGATCTCTCTCTCGCTGCTATATTATTGTGTGTGAGGTTATTTCACCCATTACCCCGGTCGCTGAGGCGGAGAATGGCTCATTCTTGTGTTTGGAGCCTTTGCCTCTTGATGGTGATGTCCGGGGCGCTGGCCCTGGGCTCCCCGGGTGCGCGGTTACATCACTTCTTCCGTAGAAAGACTATGGACACCCTGAATGAAATGGTGAGTGTACCCCTGGCCCTGAGCCACTGCCCGCGGGGGTCTGTATCTCACTACACCAGGGTCTGATCTCACTACATCAGGCTCTATCTTACTGCTTGCGGGGTTTCTATCTCACTGAAAACTTCACTTACAATAACTATTTTCCAGGCGCCGACGTTTCCAATTTCCTGTAGAGACCATGGAGGGAATCTCCTCCCGCTGGATCTGACCCGCCTTTGGGGAGGGATGGAGGTGAGTGAAGCAGAAGTTCCTCTAGAGCCTCATCCACTCTGCGACCTTCTTACGGTTACTCTTTGTTTACTTCCCAAATGCGCTCATATCTCAGCCCCAACCCTACCCCAACCCTACCCCAGCTCCAATCTCATCCCAGCCCCAACCTCAACCCCAACCCTACTCCAGTCCCAACCTCAAGCCAGCTGCAGTTACACAGCCAAGTTACACAGGACCCTGATTGTTATTATATTATTGTGTGTGTGTGTGTGCATATTTCGCTGCCCGGGACAGGACCGCTATTATTATTATATTATCGTGTGTGTCTATGTGTGTGTGTGTGTGCACAGCCCGGGAACAGGATCCTGACTTATTATTATATTATGTTATATTATTGTGTGTGTGTGGCACAGCCCGGGGATAGGAAGCTGATAGCCCACCGAGCGCTGCGTCGGATCCGTGCTATTTACAGCGGGACTTTGCACAACGCCACTTGGGACAGAGAGCGGACCGTTTTCTTCCGCACTCTCCTGGACGCTCAACTGGAGGATCTGAAGGAATCCCTGGGAAAGCGTCCGTCGCATTCAGGAAAATCCTGGAAAAATAGCGTTCGGAAATACTTCAGGAAACTGCGATCGTTTTTACGAAAGGAGGTAAGAATCTGGTCCGAATGTTTTGGCTTCACAACTGTGTAGGAGTGAGCGAAGGAGGTGAGCAACTGCTTTTGAACACTTAAGAGCTCTGGGACGCTACCGTGAGTGAGAGGCACTGTATAAAAGCAAGTTGTTGGTGGTGGTGTCACTGTCTGCCTGTCTGTCTGTCTGTCTGCAGGGTTACAGCACATGTTCATGGGCGGTGGTCCTCGATGGAACCAGAAGAATCTTACAACAACTCTACACTGAAGGCATGAATTAGCTACAGCCTCGACCGTCTATTTATTACACACACCGACAATTGCACTTATAAAATCTTTATTTATATTTTCCCACTTTCCCAGGGTCACTGTTAGAAATTCCCAGACCCCTTCCCGTCCGCTTTGCGGAGGCAGGTAATTGCAGTTGAAGTACAGAGCAGTTGTGATCTAATAGAATGGCGGAACAGGCTCTAGGGGCTGAATGGCCTCCTCCAATGTTCCTGTGATCTTGTGTCGCAAGTGCAGCCTTGTCTCGTCAAGCGGAGACATGGGCTGCTCCCAGTGGCTGGAAGTGGTAACTGCAAACCCATCTCAGTAATTCTGGTTCAGCAAGTGAAAAAGTGGGCTCACAGCACTAACCTGGGT
The DNA here is from genome assembly GCF_018977255.1 of Callorhinchus milii. NCBI lineage: Eukaryota > Metazoa > Chordata > Chondrichthyes > Chimaeriformes > Callorhinchidae > Callorhinchus > Callorhinchus milii. The sequence goes on along the minus strand of NW_024705440.1, from coordinate 11,975 downwards.
CCTCAAACTAGTGCAATTTACAACAGACACTTGCCCGCACCCCCCCACCCCAAACACGTACATTATCCCTCCAACCTGGAGAGCAACTGGCTTGCAAGCTGGTTATTCCTGCAATCAGTGTTCCATTACCACCACTGGCAAAAATAAACCAGGATCTAATTTAATTAGGAATATTTAAACATAGGAACCATTCAGCCCATGAAACCTGTTCCACCATTTCCTGCCTTATACCACAATCCCTTGAAAACCCATCTACAAAGTATTTATTTACCTCCCTCGTACATATTTCAATTGACCTGATATCTAATTAATTTATTATTATTATTTGTCTCTTTAAACTAAACACAATTTGTTATGTGTGCGGATGTGGTACAGAGTATCAATATTAGCTACACACAGTGTAGTGGGACCAGATTCAGTTTGGTGAAGTGAAGAGTTACATTGAGGCCCAAACAGGTCCCACTGTCCTGGTGTTTCCAGGTTATATAAACACAGGTTGTTGTTGTCGTTGAAACGCCTCATTGAGTCGTTCAATCAGAAACTCGGAGGTGTTTCAATAGGAAGAAGGGATGAGAGATCTGCGAAGAAGACCAGTTGGTAGTTATTCTGAACCATCGCTGTTGTCCTCACTCCTGTTCTCAACAGTTAAATCGCACATCAAAGACAATGTTCCCTTCTCTTTGAAATAAAATGATTACTGTGAACCGTTGTTCACTGTCTTTTTTACGCCACTGACACATTGGCGATTGGATGAATGGATCAAATCCAAGTCTATCCCTGGGCTCCACATTGTGATGAGTCCCACAATCCGCTGTGGGTGATCCTCTGTCTGTAGTGTTAATATGGCTCTGGATTCCCTACCCGGGGGGGAGTGTGGGGGGAGAGGGGCGGGGGAGTTGGGGGTGAGTGTGGGGGGAGAGGGGTGGGGGAGAGGGGTGGGGGAGTGTGGGGGGAGTGTGGGGGGAGTGTGGGGGGAGAGGGGTGTGGGGGGAGAGGGGGGGGAGTGTGGGGGGAGAGGGGTGGGGGAGTGTGGGGGAGAGGGGCGGGGGAGTTGGGGGTGAGTGTGGGGGAGAGGGGTGGGGGGAGAGGGGTGGGGGAGTGTGGGGGGAGAGGGGTGGGGGAGTGTGGGGGAGAGGGGTGGGGAGTTGGGGGGAGTGTGGGGGGAGAGGGGTGTGGGGGAGAGGGGTGGGGGAGTGTGGGGGGGAGTGTGGGGGAGTGTGGGGGAGAGGGGTGTGGGGGAGAGGGGTGGGGGAGTGTGGGGGAGAGGGGTGGGGGAGTGTGGGGGGAGAGGGGTGGGGAGTGTGGGGGAGAGGGGTGGGGGAGTTGGGGGGGAGTGTGGGGGAGAGGGGTGGGGGAGTTGGGGGGGAGTGTGGGGGGAGAGGGGTGGGGGGAGGGGGGGGGGGGGGGGGAGTGTGGGGGAGAGGGGTGTGGGGGAGAGGGGTGGGGGAGTTGGGGGGGAGTGTGGGGGGAGAGGGGTGTGGGGGGAGAGGGGTGGGGGAGTTGGGGGGAGTGTGGGGGGGAGGGGTGTGGGGGAGAGGGGTGGGGGAGTGTGGGGGGAGAGGGTGTGGGGGGAGTGTGGGGGGGAGTGTGGGGGGAGAGGGGTGGGGGAGTGTGGGGGGGAGTGTGGGGGGAGAGGGGTGTGGGGGGAGAGGGGTGGGGGAGTGTGGGGGGGAGTGTGGGGGGAGAGGGTGTGGGGGGAGTGTGGGGGGGAGTGTGGGGGAGAGGGGTGGGGGAGTGTGGGGGTTCTCTCTGGCCCCGGGACGTGGGCGAGGTCCGGGCGCAGAGGTTGAGTTGGGAACTTGGTCCTCAGTCAGAACCGCAGAGAGATGACCACCGCCCGACAGTGACTGCGCTGCAGTGAGGGCGGCGGCCACTGGGCGGCGCTGGTGCCGGGGCTGCCGGGATACTGGAGGAGTGAGTGCGCGCGGGGTGTTGTGGGAAGGTGGAGACTCGGGCGGTGGATCCCCGGTGAGGCGTCGGGTCCGGGACTGTGTGCAGTGTAGTGACTGTGTACAGTGTAGTGACTGTGTACAGTGTAGTGACTGCGTGTAGTGACTGTGTGCAGTGTAGTGACTGTGTACAGTGTAGTGACTGTGTACAGTGTAGTGACTGTGTACAGTGTAGTGACTGTGTATATAGTGTAGTGACTGTGTATATAGTGTAGTGACTGTGTACACAGTGTAGTGACTGTGTACATAGTGTAGTGACTGCGTGTAGTGACTGTGTCCAGTGTAGTGACTGCGTGTACAGTGTAGTGACTATGTACAGTGTAATGACTGTGTGTACAGCGTAGTGACTGTGTGTAGCGCTTCGGGGACGCTACCCCACACGTGGGTCGCGATACAAATGCAAGTTGTTGTTGTATCGTGTAGTGACCGTTCATTTAACGCTCGATACTGAGGCCCAAACAGCTGCCACTGTCCCGGGTGTTTTCAGGGCGTTATATATAAACACAGGTTGTCGTTGTCGTCGTTGTCGTCGTCTGAATTGCTTTTCTCCGAGTCGTTCAATCGGAAACTCGAGGTGTCCGAATCGGGAGAGAAGGGACGAGGGATCGGCCGAGACGAACCGGGAGTCGGGAGAGAGAGAGAGAGAGAGAGAGAGAAACTCTCCTCTCTTTACCCGACGGCTCCCGCCCGGGGAGATAGTTAACTACCACCGTGACGGGGAGCGAGGTTTTAACGTCTCATCTGACAGCCGCCGTCTCTGAGCGTGTGGTGCTGCCCATCCCCCCACCCCCCGCCCCCCCCCAACCCACCCCCAGCGCTGGAGCGTCAGCAGCTTGTCGGGAAATCGGGATGTCTTGTCCACAAGGGTTTAGAAACTCTGTGTCCTGGTGTTGAGCAATTTCCTGCTGTGACGGGGAACTGCAGGGGAGGAGGTTGCAAAGTGGAACTGTGTTGGTGTTGCAGGCTAGTGAGCACACGCGCCCACACACACACGCATACACGCACACGCGCCCACACACCGCTTCTCGACGCTTTTGGCCGGAGCTTCGCCAAAGCTGAGCTGTCCCTCGGGCGGGTTCTACAAGTGCTGAGAGGTCCCCGGAGCGCAGCAGCCGTTGGGGCAGCGTTGGGAGTTCGAGGTCTGGTCATTGTTCTTCCTGTGATCCTAACCCCCATGTCTGCGTCTGTCTCTGCGTCTGAAGGTGACGTCCCTCAAGCGTCGGAGCAACCATGATTTCCACCCAGCCGCCCGAAGGCTGTGTTGGGCCCAGAGAAGCAAAACAGGTAAAAGGGGAAGTCCCTGGTGCAGCTGACAGATAAAGACGGTGCGGGAGTGGGGGGGTTGGAGGGGGTTGGAATGGTTCCGCTTTCGTTTTGTGTCATCGCTAAGATCTGGCGGTGGGGAAACTGCCAGCGTTCTATCGTGAATTTAAGCGAACTTATGGTACAATGAGGAAGGTGTAGGGTGGCCTTGGGGACCTGAAAGGCAGGCGCTGTGTGAATATTGCACTGTAATGTGACAACCAGAGCCATAAGGAAAAACAAGATGTCCGGAGTCCAGTGTCCCAAGGGACGTCTCACTCTGCTTTTAGTACTCCCATCGAGTTGGGACATGTGTGTTTCAGAATGACTGTACAATACAGACTTTCATTGTTGCAACGGCGTCTGGGAAACAAAGCTGGGATTGATGAAGCTTTCGCTCAGCCGTCCCCCTGTGTCTAAACTTTGGGATATTTGGGGGAGTTTATTTCTCTGCAGCCTTGACATTATTTTATAACAATAATAATTGTTGCGTTCCATCCGGCGGCTTTCATGTCGGGAAGATGACTCAAAGCTCTTCCTAAGATTTACCTGTAAAGCGCAGTGACTGTGAACTTGTGCTGCCTTGGGGTGGGGGGGCTGGTGGGGGTGGGGGGTGGTAGGTGGGAACGCTGGAGCCCCAGATGGGACACTGGACTCCTGCAGCGTGTACGAGCGTCTGTAGTCGCTGCGTAAATGACGTGAGTATCCGGTGCTGGGGCTGATTGTCCGCCTGTTGTTTTCAGTGGATAAAGAAGAAGTTGGCGAACTCGCTGAAGTGCCTGCAGAAGCGTTACGTGAACTCGGACAGCGTGGTGAGCAGCGAGGACAGCGATGCCAACGACCTGTGCTGCGCCGTCGAGGCCGTCTTCGTGCACGGGCTCCAGGCGAAGCATGTGGGCACGGAGGGCGGGAACCGAGGGCGCAAGGCAAACCGTGCGGCTCTGCCACAGCCTGTGTTTTGGTCTTTGCTGAAGTCAGTCACTCACAGGTTAGCTGCTCCGCACAATAAATCCCCCCCGCTTCCCCCCCCCACCCCCCTTAGCTTATTGTGGTCGCTCACAAACCGCACTTATCCAAGTGAAACTACTACAGAGAAACTCTTTCCTCTGGTGGGGGCTGGGTGGCGGGGTGGCGGAATCCAGAACAAGAGCATCATCTTAACATTAGAGCCTGGCCATATTTTAGGAATTAAATCAGCAGCAGTTTTTCACCCAAACGCCTGGAATCTGGAAACTCTATCTCTCTCTCCCCCCCTACCCCCAAAAGGCTGTGGGTTATGGCTGGATTCATTCACATTATCCAGACTGAGGTGGAGAGATATTCGTCAGGTCAGGGTATCAAGGGATTTGGGGCAAGAGCGGGTAATTGAAGTTGAGGTACAGATCAGCCGTGATCTTGTAGAATGCCGAGGAACATGCTCGAGGGGCGGGCCTTCTGCCTTCTGTTCCTAAGTGAGCCAAATTATTTGGACCGGGTGTGGGATCTCCGCAGGCTGTGTGAGGTTTGCCAGAAAGAGACTACCCAATACAGGTAGTGTGATTTCCAGATCTTTTAATATCGTACACAATTCAAAAGTTAATGCTTTTAGCACATGCAATTATTAAATCATTAAGTTACATTAAAGCAGTGAGATTCAACGAAACCGACATTACCCGATTCCGTTGGGGAAGTCGCCCGCCTCCAGCTGCCTCACAACTGTTCCTCTTACAGTGATTCCAGCTATTCCAAAGTTATATCTTTTATGTGTTTCTAACTCCATCTCCCCTGGTCTCAGACATAGGCCACACACTTTGCAGGCTGCTCGCGACCTTGAGCAGGCTCTGTTCGCATGGGAAAATAACTGATAAGGAGAAAGAGGATATGGACAGCTAATTGGGAGGATTCCTGTTTCTTAGTCTTGAGCTAATGAGATGTCCATGAGTGTGCTTCTCTCGCTGAGTCTCCTTGTTTTCACATTTGTGCTCAAGGACATGATTACTCAATTCCTAGACGAGAGGATGACATCGACTCAGACACCGAGCGAGGGAAAGTTATCAGAACCTGACCTCAGCCGGGTCAAGCCAATATATCTTCAAATTTGCTAATGCTAACTGGCGAATGTATCCTCTCTCGGGCCGTCAAGTCAGTCATTAAAAACACACAGCCTTGTCTATGCCCTGATAAGTAAGGAATGCTACATTAAACAGATCACAAGTGTTTGGTTATATTTTAAAAGCATAGTAATTAAAAATCTTACCAACAGTAAGCGTCACTAATATAATCTCACGGCTGCGCGTGTGCATTGTGGCTGCACTGGCAGTAACGGCCTGTGATCTGATTGCAGAATCCTGACCAGATTGTGCAATACTGAACTGCAATAACTACCCCCCAAGCTCGCAGAGTCCCGCTGTCACACTGTGAGCCTCCGCCTCCACCACAGACACAGATTACAGTAAACTCACTTCCTCAAGATTAGCCAAGATTTCAAAAATTGATTTCAATCAGAGTGGAACGGAGTAAACGCGAATGTACAAACCGTGTTAGCGCCTCAGGAATCAAACCCAGATCCTCTTCACTTGTGAGGCGTGGGGGCAAATCACTACACTACTGGACTGCTATAAGCTAAACGTTGGTCTCTTTCTGTCTCTCTCTCTCTCTCTCTGTCCCTCCCTCCGGAGCAGGAACGTGGTGACCGAGCTGGAGAGGCTGTGCTTTATCAGCAGTGACGTGGGCCGTTGTCGCGCTTGGGTTCGGCTAGCACTGAACGAGGGGCTGTTGGAGTGTTACCTGGTGTCCCTGCTGCGGGAGAGGGAGACGCTGTGTGATTACTACCAGCCCGTGGCTCTGCTCCTGGATATGGAGGAGAGCGAGGTGCTGATCAGTTACCTGCAGGGCCTCGCCTCCCTCTCCTTCGAGCTCTCCTACAAGTCCGCGGTGCTGAACGTATGGACCACCTCGCCCCTGGCCTGGGCCGGCCTGTGCCCCCCACCCGCCGTGACTGAGCTCGAGCCCCCCAGCTCGCCCGCCCCCAGGAGGAGAGGCTCCTGGGATTCCACCTCGCCTTCCGACAGCTCGGACGTCGTCAGCGTGACTCACATGGGCTCCGGCAGCTCTCTGGCCCCCGGCGCTCGACACTCGGGCAAAGACAAGCTGACCTCCTCCTCCCTCAGCCTGGAAACCACGGGCTCCTCCTCACAGCTCTCCTCCAGCCTCAGCTCCGACAGCCTCCCCCAGGCCAATGGGGTGAGGAGTCCCGAGCCGACGGCTGAGGAAAACTGGCCATGCGACCTGGACCGAGAGATCGTCAGCTCGGAGGCAGCATGCAGGTCTCTGTCAGAGTCTCTCTCTCCCTCTCTCTCACACACATCACTCGAACCTCCCTTCAGCCCCCGCCAATCGGAGGTCGCAGCTCCCCCCCCTCTCCCACCCCGCCAGCGCCTTGGCACGTCCTCCCGATGTGGAAGAAGCCATTGTGTAAATGTCAGTTGTTGTTGAGGCGCAGTCTGGGTTTCGGTCACTGATGCCATCGGTGTAGCACGGTGTGTTTAGCTGCTCAGGGTCGGGTTCGGGGTCAAGTTCGGGGTCAGGTTCAGGATCGGGTCTGGGGTTGGGCTCGGGTTCAAGTTCGGGGTCGGGATGGAGCGCTGATGATTGTGCTTGTGTTTGAAGGCCGCCAGGGGGTGTGTTTTCCGCGACCGGGACAGGGGATTGTGTGACGGATTGCGTCCCCGAGGCAGAGTCAGGATCACAGCCGCCCGGCTCGCCCCTTGACTCCCAGCCGAGCTCCGAGACACCCAGCCCGGAGCCTCCAGCATCACCCGAGAGCGACGCTCCCATCCCCACTGAGCTTCCCAGCCTGATTCCCCGCTCCACGTTGCCCGGGGGCAGCGGCGCAGTATACCCCAAGCCCGAGGCACTGGCAGGCGATGAAGAGCGAGCCGGTGAGAGGGAGCTCGGAGCCGCAGGGGAACCGGCCAACGGCTCCAGCGGCTGTTTGCAAAATGGTTCGCACCGAGCGGTTGAGCCCTCAGGCCTTCACGTGAGTTATGTTACTGTGTGTGATTCTGGAGCAGCCTCACTGTGTGTGTGTATGTGTCTGTCAGTGTGTGCGTCTGTTAGTATGTGTGTCTGTTAGTGTGTGTGTGTGTGTGTGTGTCAGTGTGTGTGCGTCTGTTAGTATGTGTGTCTGTCAGTGTGTGTGTGTATGTGTGTGTGTGTGTCAATGTGTGTGTGTCTGTCAGTGTGTGAGTCTGTTAATATGTGTGTCTGTTAGTGTGTGTGTGTATCTGTGTGTGTGTCAGTGTGTGTGCGTGTGTTTGCTCGCTGGCTGTATGTTGATACTCTCACCTCGAGGGATGTGTGTAACAGTGAACTTGTTTTTTTCAGAAAAGCGCGAGCTGGATTTCTGAGGACGATATCTGTCAGCCGGTGTGGGGTGAGGAGCCAGAGCCATGGCCCCAAACCTCACCACAGGAGAACGGCACTGACCTCTCTCGCCCGGCCCTGGACCTCACCGGCCCTCACCACGGACACGAGGACAAGCTGTTCGAGGTGACGCATCGACGGAAAGCAGGTAAAAACTCCCTCGGCCGTGTATCTGGGATGCGAAAGGCGCTGCATATCAATATAATGTATTGCTCTGAGCTGAGCTGCTGACCCCAGGGGCTGGGCTGTCTCTCCTAAGCGATGAATCGGAACATATTTGCTGGACAAAGAGAAGACCAAAGTCCAGTCGAGTTCGCCTTCCACCATCCCGGCAGTCGCTCGACATGTCCTGACATCTCACTTGTTCTTGAAACAAACAACACCGTCTGCTTCCACTATACATTCGTCCGTCCGTCTGTCCATCTCCTTCCCTCCCTCCCCCCCCCTCCCTCCCTCCCTCCCTCCCTTCCTTCGGGAGCCTATTCCACACGTTCGTTGCTCCTCGCTGATCATTTTCCTTGTGGTGCGTCGCACTCTCTGCTCCGACCAGGAATCTCCAATCCGTTCCGCGGGCTGCTGAAGCTGGGGAACCTGGAGCGCCGCGGGCCGGTTGGGATATGGAAGGAGTTTTACTGCGAGCTCTCCCCGTTCGAGTTCCGGCTGTACCTGAACGATGAGAGCCGGACCTGCTACGAGAACTGCTCGCTGCTGCGGTGCGAGGCCGTGTTGGCCCTGGGCGACGGCAGGTTTGAGCTGCTCTGCTCCGGGCGCAGGCTGTGCCTGCGGGCGGCCTCTCCCGACGAGGCCGAGGACTGGACCGACAGGATCCGGGAAGCCTTGGTAAAATGCCGGCCGCAAAATGCTTCCCAGCGGGCGGGTGGGGCTCGGCCCAGGGCGGCCCCGGGGGGAGAGGAGAGACAGGGGCAGCGGCCGGCAGCTGAGACCGCCCCCCGGGAGAGCCTCTCGCCGGATTGGGTCTGCAGGAGCGAGCCTCAGTTGGATGCCATCAAGGAGACGGTGCTGTGCGTGCTGGTGGGCGAGCGCTGGCTGCCCTGCGTCTGCTCGCTATCGCTCGAGGCTCTGATCTGCTCCCAGCTGCGGGGAGGGAAGCGGGAGCTGGTGACCAGCTGCCGTACGGACAGCTTCCGGGACGTGGTGCCGGACACGGCCCTGGGCGGCCCGGCCTACTTCAAACTGGTCACGTCCGGCGCCGCCCTGCAGCTGCAGGCCGAGAACGGGGAGGAAGCCAGGGCGTGGCGGGAGCTGATCCGGGCCGTGCTGACCTGTCACCGAGAGGCGGTGGACGGCGTGGCGGGGGAGGAGGGAGCTGACGAGAGGAATGGCCAGAGGCTGGTGCAGTTGGGTCTCGGGGAGTACAGCCCCCTCCTGCGCTGCCTGACCGCAGTGCCCAACGAGAGGGGCCTGGACCAGCAAAATCAGCAGTGTGCGGGTACGCTTCTCTCTCTCTCACACGCTCGCTCGCTCACTCACACTCACTCACTCCCACCCTCCCTCACTCACTCACTCACTCACTCACTCACTCACTCACACACACTCACTCACACACTCACTTACACACTCACTTGTTTCCTTTCTCCACAAGCCTCTGTTTACCCAGCAATAAGTAGGAACTCGGTTGTTAGTCAATTGGCGGATCGCTTTTCCGGGGGTAATAAATACTTCAAAAAAAAATATTAATAAATTGGTCATTTCAATCCATGACTGTTTGGGGGACGCTGCTGTGCGCAATTGTCCCACTTTACAGTATATCCTGTGAAGTGCTTTGAGATGTCTCGAAGACGTGATAAGGCGCTATATCAAATGTAAGGATTATGGTTATTATTATCTCAGACTTATTGCTTCACATTGTCAGCGGGTTATGACCAGAGATGAGCAGGTTTAAGGGAGAAGACCGGTTAGGTGAGGTTAGAAGATTTTGAAGCCTTATTACATCCGAGTAAATAATACTGGATTATGTTCACTGCTCAGTGAGTCAGTGATTTCAGATTGTGACAAAGAATTATAAGGGGAAGAATAGAGAATCTCTCTATACGATTGACACATCTGTTGGCATTTTATATTCACTTAGTCACTGCTCGTCAGTGCTGTTCAGTGTACTCCACCCTGCACATGTCAGACACCTCACACGTCTGTTTACCGAGCAGTGAGTAGGAACCCGGTCATTAGTCGATTGACTGATTGCTGTTCTGTGGGCTAATAATCCCTTCAAAATTCCCAAATAAATAAAATAATTTGGTTACTCAATCCATGACTGTGTGTGGCGGACGCTGCTGTGATCAATTGGCTGCTGCGTTTCGCCCACAAAACATACAGTCACTTCACTTTGCAGTGTATCCTGTGAAGCGCTTTGAGACGTGTCGAAGACGTGATGAGGCTGTTTTAAATGCCAGGATTATTATTAATATTATTATTATTATTGTGCTGTGTGCGTCACTCAGGCTGCCCCAGGCGGATCGGATTTTCCTTTGGGAAGTTGAAACTCTGTGCCTTTTCCGGCCTGTATTACTGCGAGAGCTGCCATCATGACACCGAGGTCATTATCCCATCCCGAGTGATCCATAACTGGGACCTGAAGAAACGAGGGGTGAGTCCAGCAGTTTACCTGCACTTTGTGTGGTGTGTTCTGCGTGTTCGTGCGCCCGCGCGTAATGTCTGCACGTGTGATCCGTGTGCGCGCCCGCGGGCCGATCAAACGCTCGCTGATCGATAGCTGATCGCCGGTCGGTAGCTTAACGCTCGGCCCCAGCGCTGAGCAGCAGCTGAGGTTCTTGCTGAGCCGGTGCTGAAGCTGAGAGGCGTCTCCGGCGGCGGTCGAGGCCGTTGTTTGTGCGGAGGGCGTTGGCCACGGAGCTGGAAGTCAGCGTTTCTCTCGTTGCGAAGGTGTGTGACACCGCGGCGAGGTTCCTGCAGCAGATCGGGGCCGAGCCGTTCCTGGATGTGGTGAGGCTGAACGGGAGCCTGTACCAGCACGTGGAGCAGATGGCTCAGGCCTTGAGGAGCCGCGAGAGACTCAAACTCCTGGAGGAATATCTGCTGACTTGCCGCAGCGGAGCTCTGCAGGAGCTGTACAGAAAGTAAGGCCCCCCCCCACACCCCCCTCCCCTCCGCGCTCTCTCTCTCCCTGCCTCTCTCCCCCTCTCTCCCTTTCTCTTCCTCTCCCTCTCTCACTGTCTCTTTCTCTGACTCACATTCTCTCTCTCCACCCCACCCACCTCCCTCCCTCTTCCTCTCTATTTCCCTCTCTCTCTCCCCCTCCCTCTTTCTCTGTCAGCAGCTGGTTCACTCACTGACCCACTCCCCTTCTCTTGCGAGTTAGCCAACATACCTCCGGCGTCAACGTTGTTCTTTCTCCTGCAGAATCGATGGGAAAAATTACCTGCTGGAGTCTCCTCACCTGTACAGTGTGTCCGACCTTCGGCTGGTGAGTGTCAGGGTCCACACGATGCTCCCCACCCTGTCACACGACTGCTGAGAACACGGTCAATCCCACCTCCTGCCCCCCCCCGTCCCCCCCCCCACTCCCCCATGCCCACATTGTGCTTGTGGTGCTTGTGCACATTGGTGAGGGGTTTGACTGACATCACAGTTACTGGGAGTGCGAGGCTCTGGGCTGGGGGGCTGGTGTTGGGGGGCTGGTGGTGGGGGGGCGAGCAGGAGGTGGGGGGCGAGCAGGAGGTGGGGGATCGAGTGGCAGTGGCCACCGTCACTCTCTGCTGTGTTCCGCATCCTGCAGATAGCCCGCGGCGTGTTCGAGGCCTTCCTGCAACACGCCATCCAGTTCGCCAGTAATCACGTCTACATGTGTGACCTGTGCACACAGCGCGGCTTCATCTGTCTGCTCTGCAACTGCGACGACATCATCTTCCCCTTCGAGTTTGAATCAACGACGAGGTAAAAAGGCTGAAGGCCCACGGTCTGTGTGGCACATACACGTGTGTGATGTGCGTGTGCGTGTGTGTGTGTGTGTGTGTGTGGCGCTCCGACACACGTGTGGATGGTGTCTGGCGATGGAGCCACTCGGTGCTGATGGCTGACCGTTTCCTCTCTCTTACAGGTGCCGAGACTGCAAAGCCGTCTTCCACAAAGTCTGCAAGGCCAGCGAGCCCTGCTGCCCCCGGTGCGAGTGGAGACAGAGGCACCAGGAGCCCGGCCCGGTCCATTAGCCTCTGTTCACTACTGCAGTCAGAGCTAGAGCTGGGAGGGGGGGGGGGGGTGGCATGTCACACACATACACACACACACACACACACACAGACACAAACACAGACACAAACACTACATAGACACCGCACACACACA
>NW_024705439.1:12852-44561 GCF_018977255.1 Callorhinchus milii | reverse complement strand
ACATCGTCCAGTGAGGAGCTATGAGCCACTTGAAACGTCCCAAATAGCGTGTTCCTTTTCTTCTTTATCTTCTCTGCCTTTGAAGTGAGGAGACAAAGGTCAGACACCAAAAGTCTAAATAAACGTCAGCCTTCACATAAGAATAGGAGGAGACCATTTAGCCTATTCTGCCATTCTATGGCTGATCTGCATGATCTGTATCTCAACTCCTGTTAGTCTGGGTCCAGTTCTTCCTCCTCCTGGCCCTTCCCACCAGGCTGCAGGCCCCCCAGCCCCAAGTTCCCCCATCCCCAACTTCCAGCCCCCCAAATCCCCACCCCAAACCCCCCCATCCCCACCCCAGCCTCCAGTGACCGAGGTCAGTCTGTACTGGTTCTCTCACCCCCTCCTTGGCGACATTGAGCTGTCTCTCGGCGCTCTGCTTTTTGATGTTGTAGTACTGAACCTCCACTTCGTGTGTCAGCTGCAGCCACTTCTGCAGAGTATCCGGTGGGGACCATGTCCCACGGGACTCCAACTCCTTCTCAGCTTTCTTCAGGGCCATGCGGACCTGAGAGAGAACATCCAACGCAATATGTGTCATTATAGCACTGACCCCGGCAAAGGAGAGGGCCAGGGCCAGAGAGAGAGGGGAAGAGGGAGAGGACTGGGAAGAGGGAGAGAGCATCAGGGAGAGAGAAAGGGCTATGGAGAGGGCCAGGGCCAGGGAGAGGGCCAGGGCCAGGGAGAGAGAGAGAGAGAGAGAGAGGGTCAGGGAGAGAGAGAGAGGGCTAGGGAGAGAGAGGGGGAGAGGGAGAGGACTGGGGAGAGGGAGAGAGGGTCAGGGAGAAGGCCAGGGAGAGGGAGAGGTCAGGGAGAGAGAGTGAGCCAGGGATAGGGAGATAGAGAGGCCAGCCAGAACATCAGCCTGGCCAAGGGGGGCAGTGGATATAAAGAGAGAGATTGACAATGCACACACACTTTTTTTTCTTCCCCGCTATAGGTTTCTCTATGCCTCACTCACACACACCCCTATACTGCTGTTCACAGCCTTCGGGGCAATGAGAGCAGCACAGCATTGTCAGGAAGATGAGAGAGCACAAACACACACACAGCAGCACATTAGAACTGAAGTGAATTCACTTCTAGTGATTCTCCAGCTCCCGCCTTGGGATATCCTCCCAATGTGAAACCTGCTTCAGAAATGCCACGTTCCTGTTGTTGTTTCCCCTGCCTCGGGCGCTGCTCCCGTTTGTGTCCTGAAACTTGTTGTTGCCAATCAACAGACAGCACTTGTCTTAAGTGAAGTCCTCCGTCTCTGTGACTAGGGCTCCCTCTGCTCCTGGACCTCAACGGGCTTCGATAGTCAATCCCACCATCCTCCTCCACCGCCTCTCGTCCCTCCTCCACCTCAGTGGTACTGCACTCGCATGGTTTGTGTGCTATTTAACCAACCGCTGTTGCCTGGTCTCCGCAAATAGCTTTTCCTCTCGCCCCCGCCAGATCACCTGTGGATTACCCCATGACTCCATCCTTGGGGCCCCTCCTTTTCCTCATTTACATGCTCGCTCTCTGTCACATGATCTGTAGATATGGGGTCAACTTCCACACATATGTGGATGACACACAAATCTCCAATTATAACTCCGGGTCCGCTGATGTTCTGTCCACTTGCCTCTCAGACATCAGGGCCTGGATGAGCGGCAACTTTCTGCCGTTGACTTGACAAGACGGAAGACAGAATGTTGGTTCCTGCCAACATCTTCTCACCTGTGGCTCTGAGCTCTTCAGACACCCCGGCCTATCCCTCAGACTTACTGAACCTGTACATAACCTGGGCGTCATGTTCGACCCACAGCTGTCCTTCCCACTCCACACCCGGTTCCTAACCACCTTCCTCCACCTCTGCCACATCGCCCAATACTGTACACATCACACTAAACTCCGTACCCCCATCACCCCAGTCCTCGCCTTGAGGAAATGAGGCCTCTCCGCATGGATAAGGGTTTCGGCTGCGTTAGTTACACAAACCAAAGTTGGACATCACAACTCAGATCCTAATGAACCATAGAAATACAGAAATCAATTCAACATCAACCAGAGACAGTTGTCACCTGCTCCAGCTCCTCCTCCGCGTACTTCTGTCGGCTCAGCTCGTTCTCAGTGCCTTCTCGCAGCTCTCGTAGACGGTGGGCCTCCTGCTTGGCTGTGCTGATCTCGTCTCTCAGTTTCTCTTCCAGATTCACCTTCTCCACTTCAACAGATCGATGTTCCTCCTGAGCCTTTAGCAGCCTGAAGGGAACATATGCAGTTTATCCTAAACTGCAGCTTAATCTGTCCATGTGTAACTCTTGCCCCCAGCTCCAGTTTAATCCCTCCATGTGTAACCTGCCCTGTCCAGTGGGTGGTCGGGCTGTCAGGACATCTGCCCCCACTCTCTTGGAACTCCCTCCTGGAATCCCTGCAGCTCGCCCCTTCAATGTTCACCTCAAGGCCTTCAGCCATCTTCCTCCCCCTCCCCTTGGACCCACCCGCTCCTCCTGGCCCCACGCCTTCCTAGGCCGCCCAGTAACTTGTGACATCCTCCCGACATGAAGGGGTATGTAGGGTGTCCATTGGCTGTATCAATTTGTTGCTGAGTAACGCGTCCACATGTAACATGCTCTGGCCATCGTGTGATTAGTGTGTTCACACGTAACTTGATCTGGCCAGCATTTGATTAGCCTGTCCACGTGTAACATGATTTGGCCAGCGTGTGATTAGCGTGTCCACGTGTAACATGATCTGGCCAGCGTGTGATTAGCGTGTCCACGTGTAACATGATCTGGCCAGCGTGATTAGCTTGCTGCAGTCTCAAGCTGTGAGGAAGGCCTCTCACACGCACCCAACAACGCGCCATCTCAAGGTGAGGCGAGGAGAGTGTGAGTTAGCAGATAACTTACGGGGATGTACAATGACAGATCAGATTGTGTACGACACAGAGAAAGCAAACCACTGCACAACGACCTGTCTGCACGTCCCTCATGCCCTCTGTTCCATTGGTGGCTACACTTTCAGCCGCTATTTCCCAAAACCCTGGAACACTCTTCCTCTATTCCTCCGCATTTCCCCTTCCTTCCCCATCTTCAGGTCGCGCCTTTCTCTTTGACCGAGCCTTCAGCTCCCCTCTCGACTCTCTTCCCCCTCCTCGCTCCCTCCCTTCCCTCCCCTCACCCTGACCATTTCCCCCCTCCTCGCTCCCTCCCTTCCCTCCCCTCACCCTGACCATTTCCCCCCTCCTCGCTCCCTCCCTTCCCTCCCCTCACCCTGACCATTTCCCCCACTGCTCGGGTCCTGACCCAACTGTGCAGCGCCTTGGGACGTCCTCCTGACGTGAAAGGCGCTTTATAAATGGAATCTTGTTGTTGTTGTTGTTGAAGACCTTCCTTTTTGACGGTCACCTCCCACTCCCCCCGGCTCAGTGCTCTGCCACTGACGAGCGCTCTGGGACGCTAGCTTGTGTGAGGGGTGCTGTGTAAATGCAAGTGGTTGTTGTCTGAAGGCTGAACATTCTCACCTCTCCTGGAGGTCGTGTAGGCTCTGCTCTGCCTTCTGCAGCCCTTCCAGGTCCTTCATCATTTTCTTCATATGCTCCTTGGAGTAGCGGTTCTGGATGTATGCAAACCAGCATCCGCCCACCCCAATCACGATGGACACCACCAGCATAAAGTCCTTCAAGTGGTTGTGTCGCGTCACTGCAACCAGACACACATCAGGCAGCAGTGAGTGAGTGTGTGTGTGTCCACTTGTTGAGTGGGTCAGGGTTTGCTATGTGTGGGGGTGTTTCAGTGTGTGTGTGGAGGGGGGTTGGGGGATAGGGGGCAGGTTGTGTTTGTGGGGGTGTGTCAGGATTTGCGTGTGTGAGGGGGCTGTCAGGGTGAGTGTGCATGGGGGTGTTATCAGGGTGTGCGCGTGTGAAGGGGGGGGTCATATTGTGCACGGGTGGTGCCAGGTTGTGTGCGCATGGTGGTGAGGGTGTCAGGATGTGCGCGCATGGGGGTGGGTGTCAGAGTTTGCGCGTGTGGTGGGTGGTGTCAGGGTGTGCACGTGCGAGGAGAGCAGTGCCAGTGGTGTGCGCGTGTGTTGGGAGGGTGTCGGGGTGTGCGTGTGCGATGGGGAAGTGTCAGGGTGTTCGCGTGTGGTGGGGAGGGGTGTCAGGGTGTGCACGCGTGGGGGTGTGTGTCAGTGTGGGTGCGCATGGTTGGGGGGTATCAGGATTTGCGCGCGTGGGTGGGGTGGTGTCAGGATGTGTGCGCGTGGGGTGGGTGTCAGGGTGTGCGCATGCGATGGGAGGATGTCAGGGTGTGCGGGTGTATAAGGGTGCGTGCGTATGGGGTGGGGTGTCAGGGTTTGCGTGTGTAGGGTAGTGGTCAGGGCGGCCCATGTGTGGGGATTAGGGTATGCGCGCGTGGGGTTGCGGTGTCAGTGTGTGCTGGGGGGGAATGTCAGGCTGTGCACGTGTGGTGTGGGGGGTGTCAGGGTGTGCGCGAGTTGTGGCGGGGGAGTCAGGGTGTATCTGTGTGGTGTGGAAGGGTGGTCAGGGTGCGCGCACGAGGAACATGATCAGGATGTGTGCGGATTGGGAGATTGTCAGTGTGCGTGGCGGGAGATGTGTCAGGGTGTGCACGTTGGGGGTTTCAGGGTGTGCGTGTGTGGTGGGGGGTGTCAGGGTGTGCACGTAGTGGGGCCGTCAGGGTGTGTGAGTGTAGTAGGAGGTGTGTGAGGGTGTGCTCGTATCGGTGTGTTGTCAGGCGTGTGCATGTGGAGCGGGGTATCAGCGTGTGTGCGTGTGATGGCAGCGCCTTGGGACGTCCTCCCGACGTGAAAGGCGCTCAATAAATGGAATCTTGTTGTTGTTGTTGTTGTTGTGTCAGAGTTTGCGAGTATGGTGGAGGTGTGTAAGGGTCTGCGCGTATGGGTGGGGCGTCAGTGTGTGTGCGTGTGGGGGTGGGGGGGCCAGTGCCAGTGGTGTGCGCAGGTAGTGGGAAGGTTCAGGGTGTGCGTGTGTGGTGGGGGTTATGTCAGGGTGTACTCATGTGGTGGGGCGTGTTGGTGTGCGTGCGTAACGGCGCGGTCAGGATGTGCGTGTGTGTTGGGCAGATGTCAGGCTGTGCACGTGTGATGATGGTGTTGTCAGGGTGGGCGCACACGCGCGCGGGGGTGTTGTCAGGGTGGGCGCACGCGCGCGGGGGTGTTGTCAGGGTGGGCGCACGCGCGCGGGGGGTGTTGTCAGGGTGGGCGCACACGCGCGCGGGGGGTGTTGTCAGGGTGGGCGCACGCGCGCGGGGGGTGTTGTCAGGGTGGGCGCACGCGTGGGGGTGGGTGTTGTGTTAGGGTGTGCGCGCATGGGGTGGTTTGGGCTGTCAGGGTGTGCGCGGGTGGGGGATGTGTGTCAGGGTGTGTGCGCGTGGGGGTCGGTGTGTCAGGGTGGCGTGCGTGGGGGCTGTCAGGATGTGCGCACATGGGGGGGCGGGGGGGGCGGGGGTGTCAGGGTGAGCGCATGGGGGGGTGGGGGTGTCAGGGTGAGCGCACGTGGGGGGGGGTCAGGGTGTGCGCGGATTAGGGGGGGTGTCAGTGTGTGCACGTGTGGGGTGTGTGCGTGCACGTGTGAGTGTGGGTGGGGTGCGGGGAGTGGTGTCATGGTGTTTGCGTGTGGGGTTGTCAGGTTGTGCAGGTGTAAGGGGGTGTCACGCTGTGTGTGTGGGTTAGGGTGTCAGTGTGTGTGTGGGTGGGTGGGGGTGTCACGCTGTGTGTGTGGGGGAGGGTGTCAGAGAGGAGAAGCGGATAGGCCAAGTGGAGACTGGGAGATGAGAGACACACGGCCTCCACGATGGTTATGGGGTATGGCGGAAGGTGGAGCCGTGTGGTGTGGCCTCGGTCAAGGGGAAGGTCATCATTTGGCCTCACCATCAAACATGGGTGAGTCGGGTTTCGGTGAGGGCGAGGATGTCGATGTTATCGTTGACAATGTGACCTTGGATGGTGAGTGTTTTGCTGAAGAGGGAGCGGACATTTTGTCGATATGGAGGGGTTAGTTGGTGGTGGAGTAATGGTTGCAACAGGGGTGGAGGGAGAAGGGGTGGATTGACAGGGAGTGTGGAGCTGTGGATAAGGTGGGAGAGAGTGGCCGCCAGGGTCAGGGACCAATGGCTTTATGCTGGAGGTGGGGTGGGGCAGTCAGAGTGGCTGCTGTTGGACAGCCAGTGGCGTTCTGCCTTGGTGGGCATGATGGAGGATTCGCAGGCAGGAGCAGAGGGAAGTTGTGGGAGGGATAGGAGGTGGGGAGGGTTGGAAGAGAAGGGTTGAGCAGGGGAGTGGAGGGTAGGGGACAAGAGTGGTTTGGTGGCGGCAGTGTAAGTGCGCACGGTCAGCCCGCTGGCGTGGGTCATGAGGAAGGAGTGTATGACAGTCATAATCATAGAGTGATTACAGGATAGTCACTGAGAGTGTGACTTACACAGAGGCGGCCCGAACAGTACGGTGTCCAGGGCCTTGAGGTGCAGCTTCTGGCGATGACTGCGGTCGTTTACTTTCAGCAGTGAGCACGCCAAAGTGATGTTATTCACAGCCAATCTGGAGAATCAATTCAGAGTTAACATCTCGATAACATATTACCACGTCTGAACCCCTCTCCACTCCAACCCCCATCGCAGGAGCAAACCCTTCACTGTCCAGTGCCTTGGGATGTCCTACCAACGTGAAAGGCTCTGTGTGAATGTCATTTGTTATTCTTGTTCAAGAAATGATGTACAGGGAAGGGGGGCAGTCACTGACCTGGGCATGTCGCATGGTGCGGGGGCAGTCACCGATCTGGACGTTACATGTGTGGGAAGGGGGTGGGGGGGGCAGTCACTGACCTGGGCATATCATGGCCACTGATGTGCAGCTTTCGGAAATGCTCCTCGTACTGCGGGAGCTCCACATAGGCGATAAGCCACTCGATCACCTCTTCTCCTGTCCAGTTATACACTGTCAGAGACAAGGAAGGCAAAGTCTGCTTAGTTATTCACACTGATTCCAGCAGCTCTGTCAGCACCAAACACTGCGGAATAGCAACATAGGAACAGGAGGGGCCATTCAGCCTTTGAGCCTGTTCTGCCATTTTATAAGAACTGTACCTCAACTCCAATTACCCGCCCTTGTCCAATATTCCTTGATACCCTGCCCTAACACAAATCTATCCACGCACATGGGAGCTCTCGCCTAACACCTGGCCCCACAGGCTCCACAGACAGACAGTTTCAGCATGAAGGGAGGCCATTCAGCCCACCGTGCCTGGGTACTGCCAGCTGTTTTCTAACTGGCCTTTTGTTATTAAACCCTGTCTCACATCACTTTACTGCACATTTACTGCTCAAGATCACCAGACCTAAGATTAATTTGGATGAAGAAGGCACTTAAGCCCATCTGATCTCAACCCTCCAAAACATACACCCAAACATTCCCCCATCACAGCAGAAACTATTTTTTCAATGATTTCAATGTCTCAAACACCCTTCCTGGCAACATGTTCAATGTTGAACCTCTGCATAATTAAAAGCTCCCATTAACTGCTACTTGTTAATCTCCTCACCTCCACTCATACACACTGTATGACAGTCACAGTGAGAGGTGTGTGTGGGTAACAGTCGCAGTGAGCAGTGTGTGTGTGTTATAGTCACGGTGAGCAGTGTTTGTGTTACAGTCGCAGTGAGCAGTGTGTTTGTGTGTTATAGTCGCAGTGAGTGTGTGTTACAGTCGCAGTGAGCAGTGTGTGTGTGTTATAGTCGCAGTGAGCAGTGTGTGTGTTACAGTCACAGTGAGCAGTGTGTGCGTGTTATAGTCGCAGTGAACAGTGTGTGTGTGTGTTACAGTCGCAGTGAGCAGTGTGTGTGTTATAGTCACAGTGAGCAGTGTTTGTGTTAGTCGCAGTGAGCAGTGTGTGTGTGTGTTATAGTCGCAGTGAGCAGTGTGTGTGTGTTATAGTCGCAGTGAGCAGTGTGTGTGTGTTACAGTCGCAGTGAGCAGTGTGTATGTGTTATAGTCGCAGTGAGCAGTGTGTGTTATAGTCGCAGTGAGCAGTGTGTTTGTGTGTTATAGTCGCAGCGAGTGTGTGTTACAGTCGCAGTGAGCAGTGTGTGTGTGTGTTATAGTCGCAGTGAGCAGTGTGTGTGTTACAGTCGCAGTGAGCAGTGTGTGCGTGTTATAGTCGCAGTGAACAGTGTGTGTGTGTGTTACAGTCGCAGTGAGCAGTGTGTGTTATAGTCGCAGTGAGTATGTGTATGACAGTCGCAGTGAACAGTGTGTGTGTGTGTGTGTTATGGTCGCAGTGAGTGCATGTGTTAATAGTCGCAGTGAGCAGTGTGTGTGTTACAGTCGCAGTGAGCAGTGTGTGTGTGTTATAGTCGCAGTGAGCAGTGTGTGTGTGTGTTAGTCGTAGTGAGCAGTGTGTGTGTTATAGTCGCAGTGAGCAGTGTGTGTTAGTCGCAGTGAGCAGTGTGTGTGTGTGTTATAGTCGCAGTGAGCAGTGTGTGTGTGTTATAGTCGCAGTGAGCAGTGTGTGTGTGTGTGTGTTACAGTCGCAGTGAGCAGTGTGTGTGTGTGTTATAGTCGCAGTGAGCAGTTGTTTTATAGTCACAGTGAGCAATGTGTGTGTGTGTTCTAGTCGCAGTGAGCAGTGTGTGTGTGTTACAGTCGCAGTGAGCAGTGTGTGTGTGTTATGGTCGCAGTGAGCAGTGTGTTATGGTCGGAGTGAGCAGTGTGTGTGTGTATGACAGTCGCAGTGAGCAGTGTGTGTTGTAGTCGCAGTGAGCAGTGTGTGTGTTACAGTCGCAGTGAGCAATGTGTGTGTGTGTTATAGTCGCAGTGAGCGTGTGTATTACAGTCGCAGTGAGCAGTGTGTGTGTGTTACAGTCGCAGTGAGCAGTGTGTGTGTGTTACAGTCGCGGTGAGCAGTGTGTATGAGTCTCAGTGAGCAGTGTGTGTGTGTTACAGTCGCAGTGAGTTACAGTCGCAGTGAGCAGTGTGTATGACAGTCGCAGTGAGCAGTGTGTGTGTTACAGTCGCAGTGAGCAGTGTGTGTGTGTGTGTTACAGTCGCAGTGAGCAGTGTGTGTGTGTGTGTTATAGTCGCAGTGAGCAGTGTGTGTGTGTGTGTGTGTTATAGTCGCAGTGAGCAGTGTGTGTGTTACAGTCGCAGTGAGTGTGTGTGTTATAGTCGCAGTGACCAGTGCGTGTATGTGTTACAGTCGCAGTGAGCAGTGTGTGTGTGTGTGTGTGTTACAGTCTGGCTCCCTCCACTTGGCAAGCCCTAGCCTCTGGGACCCTACTCCGTGTGAAGGGTGCTACATAAATGCCTATCAGTCCCCACTCTTTGGAAGTCCATCTCGGAGCCTGTCGCCACACCACCTCCCTCACCTCTTTTTAAGGTTGTCTCTTTGACTGCACCCTCAGTCCTCCTCCCCCATCCTAATTGAATCCCAGCTTGAGTGCAAACCCTCAACCACCCAGCACCTTGGGATGACCCCTGACGTGATATATAAATACATGTTGTTGTTATACCCACACAAGCCTCAGTCATGTACAGGATGTGTGTTGGATTGGCTCAGTGTAGGCTCACTTTACCTTCGGAGGCTTTCCATGATTTCCACAGGTCCTCCACACTGATCAGCTTGTCGCCGGCGTGGAAGGTGCTGTGCTTGGCCGCAGCGTCCTGGTAATTCAGGTCTTCCCGCAAAAACTACAAGCAATTAACAAGGAGTATCCATCAGTGAGGAGGCTAGCCTAGTGGGGCTCAGTCAGAATAGGAATAGTCAAGTTCCCCTCTACATCTTACTGATTGGGAGCAAATAGGCAGTTAATACAATACAACTGACAATCAACAACAAATTATATTTGTATCGCATCTTTCACGTCAGGAGGACATCCCTAGGTACTGGACAGTCAGGCACCCGAGCTGGTGTTGGGATCAGGAGGGGTGGAGGGCAGGTAGTGGAAGGAGGGTGACCAAAGAACGGGCAAAGAGGAGGATCTTGAAACAGGTCTTGAAGGAGGCAAGGCAGAGGGACTTGGAATGGCGTCCCAGAGGATGGGGGCCGAGTGGCTGAAGGTCCGCCTGCTAATGTGACATGTCCAGGGGACATGAAGGTGGCCAGAGCCCGGTGGGTGGACAGCTTGGTAGTGGGTTAGGAAGTCACAGAGGTAGGGAGGAGCAAGGCTGTGGAAGGCTTTGAAGGTGAGTACGAGGATCTTGAACTGTATGCTCTGTGTGATGGGAAGCCAGTGGATTCGGGCGAGGACTGGGGTGATGGGGTCATGGAGCTTGGTCCGGGAGAGGACTCGGACTGCAGAGTTTTGATGATCTGTAGCCTATGGAGAAAGGAGTTGGAGAAGTCGATAAGGAGGGCGTTTTCTTAGTCGAGTCTGTATGTGATGAATGCGTGGAAGGGTGAAGCTGTCAGCACCCGAGGTACGGAGTCGCTGACGGAAGCCAAAGCAGGGGGACCTCGGTCTTATTGACATTCAACTGGAGGAAGTTTGCTCCCATCCAGGACTTGATGTCTGACAGGCGGTCTGTGTGGACAGCAATGGTCCTCCAGTCGAGGGTGAAGGTGGAGAGATAGAGCTGGGTGTCATCCGCATACATGTGGAAGTTGACTCCATGATGCCACCAAGAGGGAGCACGTTAATGTTGAAGAGGAGGGGACCAAGGACAGAGCCCTGAAGGACACTACACATGATGGTGCAAGGGTTGGATGAGAAGCCATTAGTGGAGACAAAGTGGAGATGGTGGTAGAAGCAGGATCTGAATCAGACAAGGACAGGTTTGTGAAGGTTGAGCTGAGAGGAGAGGTGGTGGAGGAGGATAGAATGGTCAACAGTGTCGAAGGCAGCAGAGAGTTTGAGGAAGATAAGGAGGCAGAGAGCCCTGGTCACAGATAGACAGAATGTCACAAGTGATTTTGACCGGGGATGTTTTGGTGCTGTGGGCAGCAGGGAAACCCGACTGGAGGGGTTCATATATCAGAAATATAAAGCACAGAAGGTTGCTATTGGGCCCATCGAGTCTGCACCGGCTCTCAGGGAGTGGGGAGCGGAAAGATGATCAAAAACATGGTTAAAAGACGGTTGAGGTGGGCTTTGAATGTGGCGATGTGGGGAATCGGATGGACACCAGGAAGGAGTTCCAGAGAGCGAGGGCAAAATGGCCGAAAGCTCACTCGGTCACCAATGATGGGGCAAACAGTGTGGGATACACGACCAGGCAGTGTTTGCTGAGTGAAACGAGTGACTGTGTCGGTAGGGTCACAGGAAGTCACAGAAGTATGTTCTTGAATTCGATCTGGGGATAAGGAACCAATGGAGCCAAGTGAGGATGAGAGTTATAGTGGAGTCCTGTAACACAGTGGTTAGAGCACTCGCCTCGCAAGTGGGAGGACTTGGGTTTGATGCTGGGGCAGGTAAACCTTAGCCAAGTTTCCTTACTCCTTCTATTTACCTAGCAGTAAGCAGGAACCCGGTTGTTAGTTGATTGGCGGATCACTTTTCCGGGAATAATAATCCCTTCAAAAAAAGAAAAATTAATGATTCGGTCCCTCAATCCACAACTGTTTGTGGGACGCTGCTGTGTACTGCCGCGTTTCGCCCACAAAATATACAGTTAATTCACTTTACAGTATATTCTGTGAAGCGCTTTGAGAACGTTTCGAAGAAGTGACAAGGCACTCTATTAAATGCAAGGATTATTAATATTATTACTATTTTAGGTTTCCAGAGCTGGGGATGATCTGCAGTTTCTGTAGGAAACAGCTGTAGAGTCTGCCTTGGTGTAGTCCAGCCTAGACGTGATCAAAGCATGAATGAGGCTGCCATTGAGGGAGCCTAGGGCAGGGACAGAGGTGGGCAATGTTACGGAATGAGATAAAGCTGAGTGAGTAAGTAAATTAATAATTATCCTTGCATTTGAAACACTGAAATGTCTCAAAATGTTTCACAGGGAACTGCTGTTGAATATGTTTGTTGAAGGCAAACACAATTTGCACATAGCAAGATACCACAGACATGAGGTGAATCAGCAAGCTATCTGGAAGACTGTTGACCAGGACAGAGGGAAAAACAAATTATACATCTTACAGCACATAAGGAAGCCATTCAGCCCATCGTGCTCTTTGAAAGAGCTGCCAAGCTACCAATTAGTCCCATTCCCCCGCTCTTACCCCATAGCCCTGCACATTTTTTGTTTTTACCTATCAATTCCCTTTTGAAAGCTATTATCGAATCTGTTTCCACCATCCTTTCAGACTGTGCATTCCAGATCATAACAACTCTCTGGGTAAAAATATGTCCCCTCAGCTCTTTTGCCAATTATCTTAAATCTGTGTCCTCTTGAATTATACAATCTTATGGCACAGAAGTAGGCACACAGCAAGATTCAGCCTATTGTGACCGACCCATCCGCCACAGGAAACAGTTTCTCCCTATCTACTCTCGGACTCCAGATAATACCTTCCAGCAGCTGACCCAACAAGCCTCAGAGTTTCCTCATCAGCTATCTGACGGGCATCAGCGTGGGGGGAGAACATTTACAGGACATGTTGTGACTTTTTCTGTTGAAAAGGTTGAGGGGTGGACTAATAAAAGTCTTTAAAATGTTGATCAGTTTTACAATACAAAAATACAATATAAAATTATATTTACACAGCGCTTTTCATGTCGGGAGGACGTCCCAAGGTACTGGACAGTTGGGGATATGGACATGAGCTGGGGGTTGGGATCAAAAGGTGTGGAGGGCAGGAAGGGTGGGGGTAGTTGGATGGCCAAAGGTGGGTACGAAGAGGAGGGTCTTGAGATGTGACTTAAAGGAGGCACGGGAGGGAACAAGACAAAGGGACTGTGGCATAGACTTCCAAAGGGTGCGGGATGAGAGGCTGAAGGCCTGACAGCCGATGGTGGGACAGGCAGGGTGGGGGCTGTGAAGCAGGCTGCTGAGCGGAAGGCTTGATATGGGGTCAGCAGAGGTAGGAAAGGGCAAGGCTTTGGAAGGTTTTGAAGGTGAGGACGAGAATTTTGAACTCTATTCTCTGGGGGATGGGGAACCAAACTTTGATAGTCAATAAGGACAATCATGTCCACTGGTCAGTAACTGGAGTGCATCAATGTAAGATGGTTAGTAAATGAGCAAATGGGGAAGTCACAAAACATTTTGACACAGAGTTAGGATATGGGATGCGCGGCTGGGAGCAGTGACTGAGGCAGAATCCACATTAGCTTTCAAAAGCGAACTAGATAATATCTAAATAGAATTAGCAACATGGGGAAAGGGCAGGAAAGTGGGACTAAAAGGATGGTTTTTAAAGCAGGTACAGACATGATGGTCTGAATGGCTATAAATTTTAGTGGATATTTCTATGCTATAAATTTCTATGGTTCTTTTGCTTTAAATCTCACATCCTGAAGGGCCAAATTCAGCTCAGCTCTGATCTCCTTGTATTTGGAAAGTCTTAAACTAACCCGGGCGGGACACCAGGTTCTCAGGGAAGTGCTGCGTTACACTGACCTCATCGCTCTCCTCCACATCAACATTGCCATTTGCATCATCGTCCATCTGTTCATGAATACTCATGATGGCCTCAAAGCGAAGCACTTCTGCCTCATTGTGACACGAGGCTTCATCAATCCTGCAGAAATCTGCACAAAAAAAGCTCAATTCAGTCACAGGTTCAAAGCACTGTTTATTTGGTTCATCACCATTTCTGAAGCACTCTGGTTTACGACCCATGAAGGGAGTGGAGTTCTGCAAGTTTCCTTACTTCACAAGCCTCTGTTTACCTAGCAGTAAGTAGGAACCCAGTTGTCATCAAATGCAAGGATTATTATAAACAGAAGCCACAATCCTGTCAGAGAGGCCAGAAACAGATACACCAAGTTTTTCCCCCTCTATGCCATCCAACATGTCGTTGATGAACAGGGTGGGTGACAAAAATGAAAGGATTTTATTTTATTTATATATAAAATGATATTTTATTACTTTTCTTTATTGCTATAATACTTTTTTATTGCTGAAAAAAATCCACGACTGTTTGTGGGACACTGCTGTGCGCAACTGGCTGACGCGTTTCGCCCACAAAACTGCACTTTACAGTATATTCTGTGAAGCGCTTTGAGTCATCTCACCGACGTAATAAGGCGTTATATCAAATGCAAGGATTATTATTATTTTAAACTATAGGAACTGCACAGTGTGACTGTCAGCGGGACATTGCCAGAGCCTCGTATTTTTCAAAAAATAATCTACCAGGAACCCGCTAGCCCGGAAATGGGGGTAAGGAAACTTTTTGTCCTGATCTGCCCGGGAATCAAACGCGGGTCCTCTCGCTGCGAGGTAAGTGCTCTAACCACTGAGCTACAGGACTCCGTAGCATAACAAATGAGTTGCTGCAGCTTCCTGCAAACTTTAAATTATGCAATTGTTTGTTCCGGTTCCCACACCATCTATATAGTAGTACAGAAAGATATCTGCTTCTTTGTCAATCACCCCCAACGTCCCCTTCCAAAACACTGTTGAGGAAAATATCGACATCCTCGCCCTCACCGAAACCTGGGTCACCCCAGGCCACACCTTCCCACTAGTCAAGACCACATCTCCAGGTTACACCTTTCACCAAACCCCACGGCCTAATCGCCGTGGCGATGGTGTGGCTCTCATCTCACAGTCCCCCCTCGGCCTTTCCCCTTATTCCTCCGGAACCTTCCCCTCCTTTGAACACCACCCCTTCAGGCTTTCCTTCAAAATCCTCCTTGTTTACCGTCCCCCCAAGCCTTCCCCCACCTTCCTCTCGGACATCTCCACCCTCCTATCTTCCCTCTCCCTCTGCTCTGAACGCCTCCCAATCTTAGGCGGCTTCAACCTCCACTTCACCCCTTTCTGCTCTACCTCTGCCGACTTCTCCTCCCTCCTCTCTTCCCTTAACCTCTCCCTCCTCATCCACTCCCCCTTGACCTGGTGATCACCGTGGCCACCCCCTTGACCTGGTGATCACCAGGGCCTTACGGTCTTGGACATCACCATCATTAATAAAATCATCTCGGACTACCACTTCATCTCCCTCAACACCTCAGTACCCCTTCCCCATCCCTCCACCATCACATACCGACACTGGAAAAAAATTTCCTCCCTCTCCCTCTCCACTGCCCTGGAGTCATCTGAACTCCTACACCTCTGGCCCTCACTGACCGATCTCCCCTCTTCAGTCTCTTTTCTCCACAACTCCCTCTCCTCCATTCTGGACTCCCTTGCCCCCCCCCTCACCTCCCGAACTGCCTCATACTCCCGTAAAACCCCCCGGTACACCAGCCATCTCCGTTCCCTCAAGGCACAAGTGCGAGCTGCCGAACGCGCCTGGACCAAAGCCAAACTAATGGTCCATCGGCAGATTTGGCTTCACCATACCAAGACCTACTGCTGCGCTCTTGCTTCCACTAAATCCTCCTTCTACTCCAAGGTTATCTTGGAGGCAAAGGACAATCCCAGGCTTCTCTTTTCCACCACAAACTATCTCCTCCATCCACCTTCCCATACCTCGCCCATCCACTCCTCAAATTCCAACTGTGAGGAGATGCTGGACTTCCTCGAATCTAAAATCGAGGGGATACGTTCAGCCACCTCAGCCCCGTCCACAGCCACCCCCACATCACCTCTCCCTCATGACCGACCTCCCCCCCCTATACTTCTTTGACCCTATCTCTCCCTCCTCCCTCACAACAGTCCGCAAACTCAAACCCACCACCTGCTCCCTCAATCCCATCCCCACCTCTCTCATCTCCCAGCTCCACCTTCTGGCCCTCTCCTGTCCAACATCATCAACCTCTCCTTGTTCACCGGTTCAGTTCCCACCCCCTAAAAACAGCCGTCATCACCCCCATCCTGAAAAATCCTTCCCTGGACCCATCCCTCCTCTCCAGCTCCCGCCCCATCTCTAACCTCCCATTCCTCTCCAAGGTCCAGGAACGAGTACTCGCGTCCCAGCTCCGCTCCCTTCTCTCTCACCATTCCCTCTTTGAACCCTCCAATCCGGCTTCTGCGCTGCCCACAGCACGGAAACAGCCCTGGGGGTCACAGTCACTAATGACATTCTGAACATCTGTGATCATCCCTCTGCCTCCTTGTCCTCCTCGACCTCTCTGCCGCCTTCGACACTGTCGACCACTCCATCCTCATACACCGCCTCTCCGCTTTACTCAACCTTCGCGGACCTGCCCTCGCCTGGTTCGATTCCTATCTCTCTCACCGTCTCCACTTTGTTGCCTCTAACGGTTTCTCCTCCAGCCCCCGCACTGTCACGTCTGGCGTCCCCCAGGGCTCTGTCCTTGTCTCCTCTTTAATATCTACATGCTCCCCCTCGGGGACATCATCCGCAGACATGGGGTCAACTTCCACATGTATGCGGATGACACCCAACTCTCTCTTTCTGCCCCACCCTCAGCCCCAGGACCACTGCTGTCCTGACAGACTGTCTGTCGGATATCAAGTCCTGGATGAGGGCAAATTTCCTACAGTTGAATGTGAACAAGACTGAGGCCCTCCTGATTGTCTCCCCCCAGCGCCTCCGCACCTCAGGCTCTGGCAACATCAACCTCCATGGTGTACACTACAACTCACCGCCAGTCAGGAACCGAGGTGTCTTGTTCGACCCTCAACTGTCTTTTCTCCCCCACATCCAAGCCATGACCCACTCTGCCTTCCCTCACCTCCGTAACATCGCCCGACTCCGCCACTACCTCACCCCTCAGGCGCTGAAACTCTTGTTCATGCCTTCATCACCTCCAGACTCGACTATGCAAACGCCCTGCGTGTCGGCCTTCCCAACGCCTCCCTCCACAGCTGCAGATAATCCAGAACTCTGCAGCCCGTGTCCTCTCCCGAACCAAACTCCGTGACCCCATCTCCCCCACTCTCGCCCGACTCCACTGGCTCCCTATCCTTCAGAGGATCCAGTTCAAGATCCTGGTCCTCACCTTCAAAGCCCTCCACGGCCTCCCCCCACCCTACCTCTGTGACCTCCTAACCCCCTACCAACCCGCCCGCTCCCTCCGCTCAGCCGACTCCGGCTGCTCCACATCCCCCGACCCACCCGCCCCACCATTGGCGGGAGAGCCTTCAGCCACTCTGCCCCCAACCTCTGGAATTCCATCCCCCAGTCACTCCGCCTCACCCTTTCCTCAGCCTCCTTCAAGTCCCGCCTCATAGACCCTCCTCTTCGACCATGCCATCGGCCACAACCATTCCCTTTCCCTCCCTTCTCCCCCCTGACCCCAGCTCGGGTCTGAAATGCTGTACTCTGTCCAGCGCCTTGGGACGTCCTCCCGATGTGAAAGCCGCTCTACAAATGTAATCTTGTTGTTGTTGTACGTGTCATGTAGCTCAGTGGTTAGAGCACTCGCCTTGCAAGTGAGAGATCTGGTTTCTATTCCGGGGTAAGGCAAAATGTCGGGCAAGTTTCCTTACTCCACATGTCTCTGTTTTCCAGCAGTAAGTAGGAACCCGGTTGTTAGTCGATTGGCGGATGGCTTTTCCGGGGATAATAATTCATAACGAACAATAATAATTTGGTCACTCAATCCACAACTGTTTATGGGACCCTGCTGTGTGCAATTTGCTGTCACGTTTTACCCACAAATATACTCAATTCACTTTACAGTATATTCTGTGAAGCACATTGAGACCTCTAGAAGACATGAAAAAGCGCTATAGCAAATTCGAGGATTATTACAAACCAGCTAAAGTGTGGAATTCCAAGGATTCAAATGCAAGGATTATAATTACTACTCACTGCCACAAGCGGCTATTGAGTCTGGATCAATAGAATCATTCAAAAGAAAAATGGATAAGCAACTGAGCAACAAAACAGTGAAAATACTGGGATATTGATTTTTTTGCTGGATTAGGTGTCTGACACCCATCACCCTGCTTAAGACTCTCCAAACTAAAATAAGAATTCCACACATCCCACCTACACATGGAAATCCCAGACCCAGATTGTTGGAATGGAATGTGCACTCTCTCCCTGGAAAGACGCATCCTGCTTACCTAATTCCGGAAAGTATCAGACTTGGAATACAGTTCTGGTCACCGCAATATAAGACGGATACTGCAGAGATTGAGAGGATACAGAGGAGGTCAACTGGAATGATTGAGGGGATGGAGGGACTGGACTATGAGGAGTGATTAGATAAACTGGTCAACTGGAGAAGAGAAGGTTGGCGTTGATTGTGTTCTTTAGATTTTGAAGAGACTATCATAATAATAATCCTTGCATTGATATAGAGTTTTTCACGTCTTCTAGATGTCTCAAAGCGCTTCACAGAATGTACTGTAAAGTGAAATGACTGTATATTTGTGGACGAAATGCAGCAGCCAATTGCACAAAGCAGTGTCCCACAAATAATGTAGACTATGATAAGCTGTTTTATCTTGTACTGAACAGTAGAACCAGAGGTCAGGGCCTGAGATTGAAGGGGGTAAATTCAGAACAAATCTGTGAAAACAATAATTCAGTGAGCGAGTAGAATTCATAGAATTGTGCAGCACAAAAAGAGGCCATTCGGCCCATCGAGTCTGTACCGGCTTTTTGAAAAGAGCAATGAAATGTCAATCCCACTCTCCGGCCCTTTCCCCATAACCTGCAAACCCGTCCTCCTCAAATACCCGTCCACCACATTTTAAAAAGTTGTTATTGAATTGGCCTCCACCGCCCTTTCAGGCGATGCGTTCCAGATTCGAACAACTCGTGAAGAAAAGTCTTCTCCCCTTCCCTCAGCTTCTTTTAGAAACTATTTTGAATCTGTGACCTCGAGTCACCGACACTCCCACCAGTGGAAACAGTTTTTCCCTTTCTAACCCATCAAATCCCCTCATGATTTTGAAGCCCTCTATGAGGTCCTCGTAACCTTCTCTGCTCCAATGAGAATAATCCTCACCTCTCGAGCCTTTCCTCATCATCACGGTCCCCATTCCTGGTCCCGTTCTTGTAAATCTCCTCTGCGCCCTTTCCAATGCCTTAACATCCTTCCTATAGTGTGGGGCCCAGAACTGGGGCAGTATTCTAACTGAGGCCTAACCAGTGTTTATATGGGTTAATCATCACCTCCTGACTCTTGTACTCTGTGCCCCTATTTATAAAGCCCAGTATCCCATATGCCCTTTTTACAGCCTTATCTCCCTGTGCTGCCACCTTCAAGGATTCAGTTACCTGCCCCCCAGGTCTCTCTGTTCCTTCGCCCCCCCCTTAAGATTGTATTATCAGCCTATATTGCCCCTCATTCTTTCTACCAAAATGCATTTCCCGCATTTCTCCACATTGAAACTCCTCTGCCACGTGTCGCCCATTTTACCATCTGTCTATGTCTTCCTGCAGTCGGCTCCTACCCTTCTCACTGTTTACCCCCTCCTTAACTTTGTGTCGTCCACAAACTTGGAGATGGTACTTGCTATACCCAAGTCCAGGTCATTTATGTATATTAAGAGCAGTGGTCCTAATTCTGATCCCTGGGGGACACCACTGTACACTTCCCTCCAGTCAGAAAAGCAGCCGTTCACCTCAATTCTCTGCTCTCTGTCTCCCAGTGAGTTCGGGATCCGCTGCCACTGTCCCTTTTATACTGTGGGCTTCTATCTTTCTTACAAGTCTTTCATGTGGCACTTTGTCAAATGCCTTTTGAAAGTCCATATAAACTTCATCAACTGCACTCCCTTTATCCACTCTCTCCGTTACCTCATCAAACAATTCTATTAGATTTGTTAGACAAGGTTTGCCTTTAACAAATCCGTGCGGCTGTCCCTCATTAACCCATATTCTTCTAAGTGAAGATTTATTCTGTCCCGGATTATAGTCTCCAGGAGTTTCCCCACGACTGATGTGAGGCTGACTGGCCTGGAGTTCCCGGTTTGTCCTTCTGCCCCTTTTTGTACAGGAGAGTCACATTGGCCACTCTCCAGTCCTTTGGCACCACTCCCGTGTCCAACAAAGACTGAAAAACTACAGCCAAAGCCTCCGCTATTTGTACCCGTCCCTCCCATAGTAACCTCGGCTGCATCCCGTCCGGACCGGGCGACTTATCACCTTCAGCGCAGTCAACCTTTTCAGTACTTCCTCTCTGTTTATACTTATCCTCTCCATTTCCTTTGCCCTCTCCTCCGATACTGCGGCATTTGGTGCATCCACTTCTTTTGTGAAGACAGATGCAAAGTACTCATTCAGTACATCAGCCATTGCCCTCCGCCTCCACAATAAGATTTCCCCCTTGGTCCTTAATCGGCCCCACCCTACCTTTGATTAGCCTTTTTTNCTTGATATGTTTGTAAAGTATTTTAGAGTTCCCTGTAATGTTACCCGCTAACCTTTTTTCGTATCATCTTTTTGCCTCTTATTTCCTTTTTCAAACCTCTTCTGCACTTCCTATATTCTATTTGGTTGTCTTCTCTCTTGGGTTTGACATTTGTCATACGCCTCCTTTTTCTGCTTCATTCTCGATACAATTACCTTTGTCATCCACGGAGGTTTGGATGCCCTACTTTTCCCTTTTGTGGGAATGTATTTATTCTGTCCCCGAGCGATCTCATCCTTGAAGACTTCCCACTGCTCCCACTTTAGCTGTTTACCTGCCAATCTTTCTTTCCAGTCCGCCTTGGCTCGGTCCCTTTTTAACTCACTGAAATTTGCCCTCTTCCAGTTGAGTATCTTCACCTCAGATGGTTCCTTGTCTCTTTCCATGTGCACTCTGAATCTAATGATGTTGTGATCACTATTGCCGGACGCTCTCCCACTGAAACCTACTCCACTTGCCCTACTTCATCCCCCAGAACTAGATCCAGCACTGCCTCCTTCCTCATTCGGCTGGAAACGTACTGATCAAGAAAGTTGTCCTGTATGCATTTTAGGAATCTTTCCCCCTCCTTGCCCTTTGCGCTGTTGTTTTGCCAGTCTATGTTGGGATAGTTAAAGTCCCCCATTATCGCGACTCTATTGGCCTGAGATCTGCTTAAAGATCTGCTCATCTATTTCCTTCCCACTATTTGGTGGTCTATAGTACACCCCTCCAGCGTAACAGCTCCTTTTTTGTTCCTTAACTCTAACCGGATATATTCCGTGTTGGGGCCCTCCAGCGCCTCTACCCTTTCCACGGCCATAACTGTATCCTCGATTAACATTGCCACACCTCCTCCTTTTTATCCTTCCCTCTCCCTCCTGCATACATTATGGCCAGGAATATTCAGTTCCCATTCCTATCCTTGTTTGAGCCAAGTCTCTGTTACTGCTACTGCATTGTATCCTCCTATATGCTCCACACGCCGAATAATAATCCCTCCAAAAAACAAAACAATAATAAATTGGTCATTTTCAATCCACGACTGTTTGTGGGACATTGCTGTGCGCACTTGTTTCAAGAATTAGATAGATTTCTGCTAGAAAATAATATCTCGGGATATAGTATAGTTTGGGACATGACATGTCAAGCGACTGCCAGGATGGGGAAGGTGAATTAGATGGACCTTGGGCTTCTTTCGCCAGCAAATTCCTATGTTCTTAGGGTCATCTCAGTAGGCAGGGTGGAAACTCAGCTGCTCCCTCCCTCCTCGACTCGTTGTCAAGCTCCGCCACAGTTAAGCACTCCAAGACGTCAATCCGCATGAAGGGTGGTGCTATATAATTGTTGCTGTTGGACTGCAGGGGATCGAGCAGGGAGAGGAGGGAAAGCTGGGTGGCAACAATGCATTGTTTTCATAGCAATAGTAAGGTTGGAGATAGGCCAGTAGTTGGCTAGTTTAGCGGGATCAAGGTTGTTTTTTTTGAGGGGATGGGGATAGACAATGACAACAATTGTGAAGGGGAGAGAGATGGTGCGGAAGAGGGAAAGATTGATTGTATTACCAGCAGTGAGCAGAGAGCAACTATAATAATAATCCTTGCATTTGATATAGCATTTTTAAGTCTTCGAGACGTCTCAAAGAGCTTCACAGAATATGCAGTAAAGTGAATTGACTGTATATTTGTGGGCAAACGCGGCAGCCAATTGCGTACAGCAATGTCCCACAAACAGTCATGGGTTGAAAATGACTGGAAACTTGCCCAAGGTTTGGCCCTCTGCCTGGAATTGAACCCAGATGTCTCAGCTCTAACCACTGAGCTACAGGACTCCTCAAGAACAGGAACAGAAAGGCAACTAACCAGGAACAGAGAGATAGATGTCACTGGAGAGAAAAACAGCAGTGCTAAAATACTGGGAAGTGAAACTTCAGGAGATATTACAATTAATATTTGGAATACTGTGTGCCGTTCTGGTCACCTCAATATAATATTGCAGTGATTAAGAAGATACAGAGGACGGCAACTAGAATGACTGAGAGGATGGGGGGACTGGACTACAAGGAGCGATTAAGTAAACTGGGAATGCTCGCACAGGAGAAGAGAAGGTTAAGGGGCTTTAAGAAGGGAAACAAGGGAATAGATAATGTAAACCATGATAAGCTGTTTTCTCTTCTACTGAATAGTAGAACCAGAGGGTACGGCCTGCAATTGAAGGGGGATAAATTCAGAACAAATCTGCAGAGCGAGTAGTAAACCTATGGAACAGGCTCTGAAACGTATGGAACAGGCTATTTTCTACTAGAAAATAACATGAGGATACAATTTATAGTTTATATTATTATTAGTTTGGGACACAACATGTCAAGTGACTGCCAGGATGGTGTAAGGCGAACTAGATGGACCTTGGTCTTCTTTCGCCAGCAAATTCTTACATTCTTATATTCATGGGGTTAAGGGAGGTTTAGATCTCCCAAACACTGAGTTGGGAAGGAACCACTTGCCAGCCTGCGGGAGAGGTTGTTGAGCTTCAGGAAGCCAGCACTCAGCACTGTAACTGATCAGGGACATACAATACTGCCAGAGACGTCTACAAAGGTCACTGGTTCATACTGCTCAGAATCCACGTGGCTTATAGGTAGAAAAACTTACTTCATACTGAAATCTGTGTGAAGCATTTCAGAAACCGAGATCTGTCCATCTTGGCTATCCTTTCACTCCTTTTTCCAAGAATTAAAAAACATCACACCCTCCCTGCCCACAGCCCCACCCCGGTAGATTTTGCTGAGATCAGGGCTAACGTGGCACACTGTGGCAGCCAATATTTGAATGTTGAGTTGCAACTATTCCAGCTAATGATAACAAGCAATCAGAGCCTGCGTCGCAGCTGCGACACCTGCACCACACCTAAAGCAGCTTAAAGCAGTATTGGCTGGGTTGGCCCCAATTGGCAATGTGCCTGTGATGAAGTCAGACACCAACATTGTGTTTGCAAAGGCCTTGAGGAAAAGGATGACGAAAGGCAACTCTGAGACATACAGCATTCGTAGTCAATTATGTCACTTCCTCAAAGAATCTCCTTTGCACATTGGTCCTTCCCACTTTCAACAAGTCTCACACTCTCATCTCCTGGACTCTTCTCTACTCCCTAACTACCATCCCACCGCCAAACTCTCCTTCCCCTCCAAGGTCCTGGAACGAGTTGTTGCTTCTCAGCTTTGCTCCTTCCTTTCCCACTACTCCCTTCACGAACCCCTCCAATCGGGTTTCCGTGCCGCCCACAGCACAGAAACAGCCCCGGTCAAAGTGATAAATGACATCCTGTCAATCTGCGACCAGGGCTCCCTCGGCCTCCTCGACCTCAACAACAACAAAATTACATTTATAGAGCGCCTTTCACATCAGGAGGACGTCCCGAGGCGCTGGACAGTCAGGGGTCAGGACTCAAGCAAGGGATAAGGGAAGGCAGAGAGGTGGGAGGGTGACTGAAGGCACGATCGAAGAGGAAGGTCTTGAGACCGGCCTTGAAGGAGGCAATAGAGGAAGTGAGGCGAAGGCATCTGTGGGATGGAGTTCCAGAATGTGGGGGCAGAGAGACTGAAAGCCCGGCCATCGATGGTAGAGCAGGTCGGGTGGGCGACATGGAGCAGGCCAGAGCCCATTGAACGAAGGGAGTGGGCAGGTTGGTAGGGAGTCAGCAGGTCAGAGAGGTAGGAGGGGGCGAGGCCATGGATTGCCTTGAAAGTGAGGACGAGGATCTTGAACTTGATCCTCTGGGGAATGGGAGCCAATGGAGTCGGGCGAGTGTGGGAGTGATGGGGTCACGGAGCCCTGGTGCGCGAGAGTACATAAGCTGCAGAGTTTTGGATGATCTGCAGGTTGTGAAGGGAGGAGTTGGGAAGGCCGTAGAGGAGGGAGTTCCCGTAATCGAGCCTTGATGTGACGAATGTGTGGGTGAGGGTTTCGCCAGCCTGAGAGGTGAGGCAGTGGCAGAGTCTGGCAATGTTGCGGAGGTGGTGGTAGGCAGTGCTAGTCATGGCGCGGATGTGGGGGGAAAGGACGCCAGTGGTCCTGGGGTTGAAGGTGAAGGCAGAGAGATAGAGTTGGGTGTCATCCACATACATGTGGAAATTTACCCCATGTCTGCGGGTGATGTCACCAAGGGAGAGCATGTAGAGGGTGAAGAGGAGGGGACTGAGGACAGAGTCCTGAGGAATGCCCCACGAGACAGGGACTGGAAGAGAAGCCGTTTGCAAACCTCTCTGCTGCTTTCGACAGCGCCAACCACTCTATCCTCATCCACCGCCTCTCCTCTCACCTCAACGTCCATGTTGCTGACCTTGATTGGTTCAGATCGTACCTCTCACACCGCTTGCACTTTACCTCCTCAAACGACTTCTCCTCTCACCCCCGGACCATCTCGCGTGGTGTTCCTCAGGGCTCTGTCCTTGTCCCCTCCTCTTCAACATCTATACCTCTTGGTGACATCATCCACAGACATGGGGTCAACTTCCACATGTATGCGGATGACACCCAACTCTATCACTCTGCCTCCGCCCTTGATACCAGGACCATTGCTGTGCTGACAGAATGTCTGTCAGACATCAAGTCCTGGATACTTCACGTCCCCCACCTTGCTCGCCCCACTATCGGTGTGCAGGCCTTCCGCCACTCTGCACCCACCCTTTGGAACTCCATCCCACAATCCCTCCATCTCACCCCCTCCCTCGCCACCTTCAAGACTCATCTCAAGACCCTCCTTTTCGACCATGCTTTCGATCTCCCTGCCTCACCCTCCCCACCCCGACACTCAACACGGGTCTATAATTCTGTCTGTCCAGCGCCTTGGGACATCCTTCCGATGGGAAAGCTGCTATATAAATGTAATTTTGTTGTTGTTGGAAGAGATCCTGTCTGCCTGTGGAAGTGGATGTTAAAGAATACCACTGTACTATTCAAAAAACGGAGTTTCTCCTTGTGTTCACAAAAATATACAGCCAATTCACGTTACATTTTCTCTTTATTAGTATAGATGTATCTTACCTCTGTCACTGCTTTATTGCAGAATACCATTCATACCTTTTTGGGGGCTTAATTAATGCATTTTTCAATATAGCTCATGAACGAGAGGAAACTCCCCCCCCAAAAAATATGCTCATGACACTCCCCTATGCAAGATCTTTCCGATCATG
Organism: Callorhinchus milii; assembly: GCF_018977255.1. NCBI lineage: Eukaryota > Metazoa > Chordata > Chondrichthyes > Chimaeriformes > Callorhinchidae > Callorhinchus > Callorhinchus milii. Next base: position 19,013 of record NW_024705439.1, on the reverse strand, counting down.
TCTATACGTCAATCGGTTATTAATCGGTTACCCAGCACCTTGGGACATCCTCCCGATGTGAAAGACCCTATACAAATGTAATCTTGTTGTTGTTGTTATTGCGTTCTTGGTGGACAGGCAGACATTTTGTCTTTTTAATATAGATTTCTAGCATATGCAGTATTTTGCCTTTCACTTTGCAGTATATTTTGTGAAACACTTTCAGACTTGAAAGGCGCTATACAAATGTAATTTTTTGTTGTTGAAATTTCTTGAAGATGTGATAAGGCTTCCCAAATGCAAGGATAATTATTCTGTCTTGGCCAATAGTCACCCAGTCATTCACGTCATGCCTGTTTGCGTGACATGGCTAAGCGTATGTTGGCTGCCTATACCCTCAGTTACAGCATTACAGTAAATCCTGTGAAGCGCCTTGAGATTGCCAACAAAAAAGCTGCTGTAACAAATCCAATCATTATTTATTGTGATTACTTTACTTGCAGTAACTGGCTCCCTGCAAAATGTGCATCAATTGAGAAACATCACTGGTTCTATTGCCTGCACACTGTACTTGTACAGACTTGTCAAACTGCGTACATATGCAGGGCAGAGAATTGTTTAAATAAATGAAGTATAAAGGAAAGCTGTTTGCTTCAAACAGACACGGTCAAACAGGGCAGTTCTGAAAGCAGAGAGCCAGGTCACAGCATCACAGCCCCTCGAGCCTGTTCCATCATTCTATAAGATCACGGTATCAACTCTGATTGCCCGCCCTTGCCCAATACACCTTGATACCCCTTCCTTCCTTGACCACCTCTCCTCCCTCATCCATCTCCTGACTGCACTCTCCCCCTCATCCACCACAGTGGGCCACACTCTCCTGCATAGAGTCCTACTTGACGCACCACCACTACTATGTCTCCAGGTTTCTCCTCCCACCGCCCTCACGGTGACCTGCTGTGTACTCCATCCCTGGCCCCCTTCTTTTCCTCATTTACGTGCTCTCTCAGTGATATAATCCATAGACATGAGGTCAACTTCCATACATATGTGGATGATACCCAATCTACCACTCCTCCAGACAAGACTCCCGGTCCATTGATGTTCTGACCTCGTGCACGTCAGACATCAGGGCCCGGATGACCACCAACTGTCTGCAGCTGAATGTTGATTCCTCCTTGGCTCCCATCAACATCTTCTGTCCTGTAGCTCTGAGCTCCTCAACTTCCCGTGTCTATCCCTCAGACTTACTCAACCTGTACGTAACCTGGGCGTCAGGTTCGACCCACAGCTGTCCTACCTGTTCCTGAGCAGGACTGCCTTCCTCCACCTCCCCCACATTGCCCGCCTCCGACTGTACCTCACACCCAACACAGCAGAACCCCTCATTTATGCTTTCGTTACCTTCTGTTTTGATTGTCCCAATGCCCCCCTGACCGGTCTCCAACACCCACAAAATCCAACTGAGCCAGAACTCCACCATCAACATTCTCGCACGTACCAGGCTCTGTACCCATAACCCCATCATCCCAGTCCTTGCCAGGCTCTACTAGCTCCATATCGCAGAAGTGAGCGATTTCAAGATCCTCACATTTACTTAAAAATCAATTTGTGCCCTGACACCTCCCGACCCGCTTACACGAGCTGGCTCCAGCCTGCTACCTACCGCCCTTGTCCCCGCTACTCCACCATCAGTGACTGTGTTTTCACCCACTATGCCCCGAAACTCTGGAACTCTCTGCTTCAATCCCTTTGCTTTGCCCCACCCCTGGAGAACGTCCACTTTGATCCTGCTTTTAGTGATCTCACCTCTGCCCCAATTCAGCGTTAAGCTATACCACTGTTAACCACTCCGAGACACTGCTCACTTGAAGAATACTATATACAAATATAGTACATGTATTTGTTCTTGTAGGACATGGAGTCCTGTAGTGCAGTTGTCACAGCACTCGCCTCGCAAGCGAGATGACCTGGGTTCAATTCCTGGGCAGGACAAAACGTTGGGCAAGTTTCCTTTCACCACACATCTTTGTTTTTCAGCAATAAGTAGGAACCTGATTGTTAGTCGATTGGTGGATCGATTTCTGGGAATAATAAGCCCTTAAAAAAAATTGGTCTCTCAATCCACGACTGTTTGTGGGACACTGCTGCAATTGGCTGCATTATGCACCACATACACTACATAGTCAATTCACTTTACAGTATATTGTGTGAAGCACTTTTGAGACGTCTCGAAGACCTGATATAGTGCTATATCAAATGCAAAGATTATTATTATGTGCCTTCATCTGCAGCACATTTACTATTCCATCGGCAACAGCATCAGAGGTTCCCACAGTTAGCTCAGCACGGTTACACTGGCAGCAGGCAGCAATGCAGTAATGCTCACTCTCCTCATTAGAAGACATCGAAGACATGGCATTGGAGAGAACAGCCAAAGCCTTGCTTTCTCCTCACAGGCTGACCCTCTGACAAACACAAACACCTTGATCATGGAGCTGACGCGGTCTATTTCCACTGGTTGTTATGTGCAGCTGTAGGAGGAATGTTTTGAGTCCTAACACAGCATAGCGAACATGATCTGCCAAGTCTGTCAGCGCTTTAACACATCTTCAGTTTCAGGTTAAAACGGCACCAACTCCACAATGCCTCCTGCCAAAGGCATTGCTCCATTAGCAATCTCCTCAAAGTCAAAGAGAAAGGCGGGGCGAGGCGGAAGGATAGAGGAGGGAGTGTTTCCAGAGTTTCGAGGGCAAATCTCTACTTCATAATAATACTTTCACACGCGTGAAAATCTGTTGCAATTTTCCAAAACCCTACAGCACAGCAAAATCAAATTGGCCTGCACCCAGTCCCCCGCCCTCCTCAGCCAGCTCCCTCCACCTTCCTCACTCAGCCCACACCCTCCTCAGCCAGCTCCCTCCACCTTCCTCACTCAGCCCCACACCCTCCTCAGCCAGCTCCCTCCACCTTCCTCACTCAGCTCCACATCCTCCTCAGTCAGCTCCCTCCACCTTCCTCACTCAGCTCCACATCCTCCTCAGCCAGCTCCCTCCACCTTCCTCACTCAGCTCCACATCCTCCTCAGTCAGCTCCCTCCACCTTCCTCACTCAGCCCCACACCCTCCTCAGTCAGCTCCCTCCACCTTCCTCACTCAGCCCCACACCCTCCTCAGTCAGCTCCCTCCACCTTCCTCACTCAGCCCCACACCCTCCTCAGTCAGCTCCCTCCACCTTCCTCACTCAGCTCCACATTCTCCTCAGCCAGCTCCCTCCACCTTCCTCACTCAGCTCCACATCCTCCTCAGCCAGCTCCCTCCACCTTCCTCACTCAGCCCCACACCCTCCTCAGTCAGGCTGAAGGTGGGGTGGACCGGTTGGGAGGGACATGGAGCCAGCCAGTGCCCACCGAGCAGAGGGAGCAGGAAGGCTGGCATGGATTTACCTCTCTCCCCCCCACCTTCTGGTGATATCCAACATGCAGGGCTGAACCCTCACTGGGTAGATCGCATATTGCAGTAATAACTTGCTGCAAGTTCCTGGTGAATTGTGCAGATTATTCCATGGGTTCTAGTTAAATGCTCACTCAGCATGAATCCAGATCCTCAGGGAATTTGGCAAAAAGACTGCCTCCATTACCAGGAATGAGTGACCAACTTAGCCCCGTTCCTGTGATACAATAATAATACTTGCATTTGATATAAGTGCATTATCACTTCTTCGAGGCATTTCAAATAGCTTCACAGGATACACTGTAAAGTGAGTTGACTATATATTTTATGGACAAAAATCGGCAGCCAATTGTGCATAGAGGCGTCACACAAACAGTCATGGATTGAGTGACTGAGCCCAGCCTGAGGAGAGAGGGAATGAGTGAGCCCAGCCTGAGGAGAGAGGGAATGAGTGAGCCCAGCCTGAGGAGAGAGGGAATGAGTGAGCCCAGCCTGAGGAGAGAGGGAATGAGTGAGCCCAGCCTGAGGAGAGAGGGAATGAGTGAGCCCAGCCTGAGGAGAGAGGGAATGAGTGAGCCCAGCCTGAGGAGAGAGGGAATGAGTGAGCCCAGCAAATCCCCTGGACCTGATGGCCTGCATCCCAGGGTTTTAAAAGAGGTGGCGGCTGAGACAGTGGATGGCTTGTCTTTGACCTTCCAAAATTCTCTGGATTCTGGAACGGTTCCCATTGATTGGAAGATTGCAAACATAATACCACTATTTAAGAAGGGTGGGAGAGAAAAGATGGGGAACTATAGACCAGTTAGTCTGACTTCAGTGGTAGGGAAAATTCTTGAGTCCTTAATTAGGGATGTCATAGTGGACTTAGAAGACCAAAACATGATTAGGCAGCGTCAACATGGCTTTACAAAAGGGAAGTCATGCTTAACAAATCTTTTAGAGTTGAGGATGTAACAAGCAGGTTAGATAGGGGGGAACTAGTAGATGTAGTATATTTAGATTTTCAGAAGGCGTTTGATAAGGTGCCACATAAAAGGCTGCTACACAAGATTAGGGTTAATGGAGTTAAAGGCAATATATTAGCATGGATTGAAGAGTGGCTAACGGGAAGAAAACAGAGAGTAGGAATAATTCCTATGTTCCTATGTTCATTCCCTCTCTCCTCAGGCTGGGCTCACTCATTCCCACTCTCCTCAGGCTGGGCTCACTCATTCCCTCTCTCCTCAGGCTGGGCTCACTCATTCCCACTCTCCTCAGGCTGGGCTCACTCATTCCCACTCTCCTCAGGCTGGGTTCACTCATTCCCTCTCTCCTCAGGCTGGGTTCACTCATTCCCTCTCTCCTCAGGCTGGGCTCACTCATTCCCTCTCTCCTCAGGCTGGGCTCACTCATTCCCACTCTCCTCAGGCTGGGTTCACTCATTCCCACTCTCCTCAGGCTGGGCTCACTCATTCCCTCTCTCCTCAGGCTGGGTTCACTCATTCCCTCTCTCCTCAGATTTACCTCTCTCCCCCCCACCTTCTGGTGATATCCAACATGCAGGGCTGAACCCTCACTGGGTAGATCGCATAATAATAATAATAATAATAATAATCCTTGCATTTGATATAGCGCTTTTCACGTCGGGAGGACGTCCCAAAGCGCTTCACAGAACACACTGTAAAGTGAATTGACTGTATATTTGTGGGCGAACGCGGCAGCCAATTGCGCACAGCAATGTCCCACAAACAGTCGTAGATTGAAAATGACCAATTTATTATTGTTTTTTTTTTTTTGGAGGGATTATTATTAGGCTCTGTGTGGAGTAAGGAAACTTGCCCAAGGTTTCGCCCTCTGCCTGGAATTGAACTCAGGTCATTATTATTATTATTATTGCATATTGCAGTAATAACTTGCTGCAAGTTCCTGGTGAATTGTGCAGATTATTCCATGGGTTCTAGTTAAATGCTCACTCAGCATGAATCCAGATCCTCAGGGAATTTGGCAAAAAGAATGCCTCCATTACCAGGAATGAGTGACCAACTTAGCCCCGTTCCTGTGATACAATAATAATACTTGCATTTGATATAAGTGCATTATCACTTCTTCGAGGCATTTCAAATAGCTTCACAGGATACACTGTAAAGTGAGTTGACTATATATTTTATGGACAAAGATCGGCAGCCAATTGTGCATAGAGGCGTCACACAAACAGTCATGGATTGAGTGACTGAGCCCAGCCTGAGGAGAGAGGGAATGAGTGAGCCCAGCCTGAGGAGAGAGGGAATGAGTGAGCCCAGCCTGAGGAGAGAGGGAATGAGTGAGCCCAGCCTGAGGAGAGAGGGAATGAGTGAGCCCAGCCTGAGGAGAGAGGGAATGAGTGAGCCCAGCCTGAGGAGAGAGGGAATGAGTGAGCCCAGCCTGAGGAGAGAGGGAATGAGTGAGCCCAGCCTGAGGAGAGAGGGAATGAGTGAGCCCAGCCTGAGGAGAGAGGGAATGAGTGAGCCCAGCCTGAGGAGAGAGGGAATGAGTGAGCCCAGCCTGAGGAGAGAGGGAATGAGTGAGCCCAGCCTGAGGAGAGAGGGAATGCGAGAGCCCAGCCTGAGGAGAGAGGGAATGCGAGAGCCCAGCCTGAGGAGAGAGGGAATGAGTGAGCCCAGCCTGAGGAGAGAGGGAATGAGTGAGCCCAGCCTGAGGAGAGAGGGAATGAGTGAGCCCAGCCTGAGGAGAGTGGGAATGAGTGAGCCCAGC